>NW_027137320.1:0-49237 GCF_040869045.1 Eurosta solidaginis | reverse complement strand
AGGAGAGGACCACTGATCGTTCCTCCAAAATTGTCTAGATCTCGTTCTGTATGTACCAGATACCAAAAACTATTGATTTAGGAGAAAATTTAGATTGAGTTATAACAATTTATGGATTTTACACCAGAGGGGGAGATAAAGGGGGGCGGGCGGAGGGTGTCACTGCTTACTTTGTAAGCCCTCGACTTATTTGACCCTTTGAGTCTGTGATATTGGTGAAGGCCAGTATACGTAAAGTTATAATGTGTAAAAATTATGAAAAATAATTTCTCGAAGGGGTCGTGGGACCCCCACCCCTCTTTCCATGTTCGAAAAAATTTCGCTAGTAGACTACTGTCTGTGTCCCAAATTTCATCAAAATCCGTGTAGCCATTCTGGCGTGATTCAGTCGCAAAGACGAAAAAATATAATAATTAAATTATAACTGTTCCTAGGGGGCGGGGACCACGCCCCTTTTGAAAAATATATAGCTAGTAGATCCTTCTAGACTATTGGCTATATGTGTGCAAAATTTCATCCAAATCGGTCCAGCCGTTCTTGCGTTATTGAGTCACAAAGACAAACGTCTGGACAAACATCCAAACATCCAAACATCCAAACATTCAAACATCCAAACATCTTAACATCCAAACTTTCCCATTTATAATATACTAGCCTTTACCCGCGGCCCCGTCCGCAAGGAGAAAATAAAATATATGTGCTATTCACGTTAGCCTGCTTATCAAGTTATCTGTTTAAAAATTATTTTTGTCTAATTTATTTTATTTTTGTAATTTAGTAAAAAAATAGAACTAAATGAGAAGATAAGCTGAAAGGCACGCTTTCATGAATAGTATAATACAGTTTTTTTCGAAAAAATACATTCTATTTTTAATTAAATTAACTGATATGAAAGGGGTGAAAGAATTACTACTCATAAAACAAAGGAGTGAAACTACAATTAGCTAAAATCAAAGAGAATTTTTTATATGAAAATAGTGTTGCTTTTTGGGGTATTTAGTTGGTTAAAATATTACAAAAAGTGTAATTATATTTATAAGAGTTCGTTACACGATTAATTTAAAAAACTGAAAAATAGAACGAAAAAGCTGTATAAGATTGAAGATAAAACATACCGAATTTTACTTACGAATAAATAGCAGCAAATCCACGCTCATAAAAGCTCATAATTTAAAAAGGCATGTATGCTGAACTACCGGTTACGAAGAGACCTAAAATGATCCCGGAAGGGTCCCAAGATGATACTAAAATTCCAGGACAGATCCCGAAAATCATCCAGAAATTAACCAGGAGGGGTCCCAAAATGATTCAGAAATAGTCCCGAAATTACCCTTATGGGTTCCCATACAGATCCCGAAAACCATCCAGAAATGATACCGAAAGGTTCCCCAAATCATTCCGTATTAGTCCCGAAAAAGTACAGGAATGGCCCCGACGGGATTCCTGACGGATCCCGAAAACCATCCAGAAATTATGCCGGAAGTGACACCAAATGATCCCGAAATGGCCCCGACGGGATCCCGGTTGGATCCCGAAAACCATACTGAAATGACGTCGGAAAATACCCCAAAATGATCCCGAAATAGCCCCGAAATGATCCCTACGGGATCCCGAACGGATCCCTAGAACCATCCAGAAATGATGCCCTGAAATTACCCCGATGGTGTCCCGAAAACCATCCAGAAATGATGCCGGAAGGGACCCCAAAAATCCCGAAAAAGTCCCGAAATTACCCGAAGGGATCCCGGACGGATACCGAAAACCATCTAGAAATAATGCCGGTAGGTACCCCAAAATGATCCCGAAACAGTCCCAAAATGACCCCGTCGGAATCCCGGACGGATCCCTAGAACCATCCAGAAATGATGCCCTGAAATTACCCCGATGGTGTCCCGAAAACCATCCAGAAATGATGCCGGAAGGGACCCCAAAAAATCCCGAAATGACACGAAGGGATCCCGGACGGATACCGAAAACCATCCAAAAATGATGCCGGTAGGTACCCCAAATGATCCCGAAAAAGTCCTGAAATGCCACTGGCGGGATCCCGGACGGATACCGAAAACGATCCAGATAGGATGCCGGAAAGGTCCTCAAATGATCCCCTAATAGCCCCGAAATTACCCTCACGGGATCACGAAAACCATCCGGAAATGATGCCAGAAGGGATCCCAAATGATCCCGAAAAAGTCCCAAAATAACCCCGACGGGATCCTGGACGAATACCGAAAACCATCCAGAAATGATGCCGGAAAGGACCCCAAATGATCCCGAAAAAGTCCCAAAATGACCCCGACGGGATCCCGTACGAATACCGAAAACCATCCAGAAATGATGCCGGAAGGGACCCCAAAAAATCCCGAAAAAGTCCCGAAATGACCCCGACGGGATCCCGGACGGATACCGAAAACCATCCAGAAATGATGCCGGTAGGTACCCCAAATGATCCCGAAAGTCCTGAAATGACCCCGGTGGGATCCCGGACGGATACCGAAAACCATCCAGATAGGATGCCGGAAAGGTCCTCAAATGATCCCCTAATAGTCCCGAAATTACCCTCATGGGATGCCGACGGATCCCGAAAACCATCCAGAAATGATGCCGGTAGGTACCCCAAATGATCCCGAAAAAGTCCCAAAATTACCCAAACCATCCAGAAATGATACCGGAAAGGACCCCAAATGATCACGAAGAGGTCGCGAACGGACGGATCCCGAAAACCATCCATAAATAATGGCGGAAGGGACCCAAAATGACCCCGAAGAAGTTCCGTAATGATCCCGGAAACCATCAAGAATTTATCTCTCAAAGGTACGCAAATTATCCCGAAAATACCCCGACTGGATGCCAAACGGATCCCGAAACCCATCCAGAAATGTTGCCGGAAAGGTCCCTAAATGTTCGCGAAAAAGTCCCGAAATGATCCCGGAATAGTCCTGAAAACATCCCAAAATAACCCCGACGGGATACCGGACGGATCCTGAAAACTATACATAAATGATCCCGGAAGGGTCCCAAAATTATCCCGAAATAGTACCGAAAAAGCCCCGAAATTACCCCGGCGGGATCCCGGACGCATCCCGAAAACTATCCAAAAATGATCCCGGAAGGGTCTCGATATGACCCCAACGGGATTACCAATAAGGCGAAGCTAATTGTAGAACCATTTTTAAGAAGGCAGCAGGCGCGTTGGAGCGAATGAAGAGTTACAAAGAAACATTCAGGTAAAGCTAATAAAAGCGTGCTAATAAAAACAATTGATGGAGGGCGGATGGCGGGAGGAGAAGTACCGCTGCTCGTTTTTCCATAATTGTTTAGATCTCGATCTGTATGTGCCAGATACCAAAAACTATTGATTTAGGAGAAAATTTATATTGAGTTATATCGATTTATAGATTTTACACCAGAGTGGAAGAAAGGGAAGGGGGAGGGCGGAGGGTGTCACTGCTCACTTTGTAAGCCCTCGACTTATTTGACCCATTGAGTCTGTTGTATTGGTGAAGGCCAGTATACGTAAAGTTATTATGTGTAAAAATTATTAAAAAGTAATTGCTCGAAGGGGTCGTGGGACCCCCACCCCTCTTTCCATGTTCGAAAAAAATGTCGCTAGTAGACTACTGTTTGTGTCCAAAATTTCATCAAAATCCGTGTAGCCGTTCTGGCGTGATTCAGTCGCAAAGACTAAAAAATATAATAATTAAATTATAACTGTTCGTAGGGGGCGGGGACCACCCCCCTTTTGAAAAATATATAGCTAGTAGATCCTTCTAGACTATTGGCTATATGTGTGCCAAATTTCATCCAAATCCGTTCAGCCGTTCTTGCGTGATTGAGTCACAAAGACAAACGTCTGGACAAACATCCAAACATCCAAACTTTGCCATTTATAATATATAGCCTTTACCCGCGGCCCCGTCCGCAAGGAGAAAATTAAATATATGGGATATTCACGTTAGCCTGCTTATCAAGTTATCTGTTTAAAAAGATGTTTCTGTCTAATACATTTTATTTTTGTAATTGAGTAAAAAAAGAACTAAATGAGCTGATAACCTGATAGGATCCCCAAATTATCCCGAAATTATCCAGAAAAATCCACGAAATGACCACGACGCTATCGCGGACAGATCCCGAAAACCATCTAGAAATGCCACGAAAGGGTCTCCAAAAGTTCCCGGAATAGTCCCAAAAACCCGAAATGACAACGACACGATTCTAGACTTATCCAGAGAACCACAATGAAATGATGCCTGAAGGGTACCAAAATGATCCCGAAAAAGTTCCGAAATGACCCTGACGGGCTCCCGGACGGTTCTCAAAAACCATTCAGGAAATATCCAGGAAGGGTCCTTAGGGGATCCACGACGGATCGTGAAAACCGTACAGAAATGATTCCGGAAGGGTCCCAAACTGATCCCGTATTAGTCCCGAAAAGTCCTGAAAAGACCCAGACGGGATCCCAGACGGATTCCGAAAACCATCCAGAAATGATGCCGAAAGGGTCCCCAAATCATCCCGTATTAGTCGAGTAAAAGTCCTATATTGACCCCGTCGGGATCCCGGATGGATCCTCAAAACCATATAGAAATGATGCCGGAAGGTACCCCAAATGATCCCGAAATAGTCCCGAAATGACCCTGGCAGGATCCCGTACGAATCCCGAAAACCATCCAGAAATGATGCCGAAAGGGTCCCCAAATCATCCCGTATTAGTCGAGAAAAAGTCCTGAATTGACCCCGTCGGGATCCCGGACGGATCCCGAAAACTATCCAGAAATGATGCCGGAAGGTATCCCGAAATAGTCCCGAAATGACCCTGACGGGATTCCGGACGGAACCCTAAAACCATCTAGAAATGGTGCCGGAAGGTACCTCAAATGATACCGAAATAGTACCGAAATGACCCCGACGGGATCCCGGACGGATCCCGAAAACCATCTAGAAATGATGCCGGGAGGTACCCCAAATGATCCCGAAATAGTCCCGAAATGACCCCGACGGGATACCGGACGGACCCCGAAAACCATCCAGAAATGATGCCGAAAGCGTCCCCAAATAATCCCGTATTAGTTGATAAAAATTCCCGAAATGACCCCGACGGGATCCCGGACGGATCCTCAAAACCATATAGAAATGATGGCGGAAGGTACCCCAAATGATCCCGTATAAGTCGAGAAAAAGTCCCGAAATGACCAAGATGGGATCCCGGACGGATCCCTAAAACCATCTAGCAATGATGCCGGAAGCTACCCCAAATTATCCCGTATTAGTCGAGAAAAAGTCCAGAAATGACCCCGACGGGATCCCTGATGGATCCCGAAAACCATCTAGAAATGATGCCGGAAGGTACCTCAAAGGAACCCGCATTAGTCGAGAAAAAGTCCCAAAATGACCTTGAAGGGATCCCGAACGGATCCCGAAAACTATACAGAAATGATGCCGAAAAGGTCCCCAAATGATCCCGTATTAGTCGAGAAAAAGTCCCGAAATTACCCCGACGGGATCCCGGACGGATCCCGAAAACCGTCCAGAAATGATGCCGGAAGGGTCCCCCAAATGATCGCGAAATAGTCCCGAAATGATCCCGGAATAGTCCCGAAAATGTCCCAAAATAATCCCGACGGAATTCCGGACGGATCCCGAAAACTATACACAAATGATCCCGGAAGGGTCCCAAAATAATCCCGGAATAGTCCCGAAAAAGTCCAGAAATGACCCCGGCGGGATCGCGGACGGATCCCGAAAACCATCCAGAAATGATCCCGGAAGGGTCTCGATATGACCCAAACGGGATTACAAATAGGGTGAAGATAATTATAAAACCATGTTAATAAGGCAACAGGCGCGTTGGAGCGAATGAAGAGTTACAAAGAAACATACAGGTAAAGCTAATAAAAGCGGGCTAATAAAAACAATTGAAGGAGGGCGGATGGCGCAAGGAGGAGAGTACCACTGATCGTTTTTCCAAAAATTTTAGATCTCGATCTGTATGAGCCAGATACCAAAAATTATTGATTTTAGGACAAAATTTACATTGAGTTATAACAATTTATAGATTTTGCACGAGAGGGGAAAGGAGGGGGGGGGGGGGGGGTGTATCACTGCTCACTTTGTAAGCCCTCGACTTATTTCACCCATTGAGTTTGTAATATTGGTGAAGGTCAGTATACGTAAAGTTATAATGTGTAAAAATTGTTAAAAAGTAATTATTCGAAGGGGTCGTGGGACCCCCTTTCCATGTTCGAAAAAAATTTCGCCAGTAGCCTATTATCTCTGTCCCAAATTTCATCAAAATCCGTGTAGCATTCTGGCGTGATTCAGTCGCAAAGACGAAAAAATATAATAGTTAAATTATAACTGTTCCTAGGGGGCGGAGACCACGCCCCTTTTGAAAAATATATAGCTAGTAGATCCTTCTAGACTATTGGTTATATGTGTGCAAAATTTCATCCAAATCGGTCCAGCCGTTCTTGCGTGATTGAGTCACAAAGACAAACGTCTGGACAAACATCCAAACATCCAAACATCCAAACATCTTCACATCCAAACTTTGCCATTTATAATATATATTAGATATTAGATATTAGATTAGATTAGATGTTTCCTCATTCGGTATCTTAGGGCGCCTATTATTAGGTACGGTCTACCGAAACAGCTCCTTATATAGCTGTGAAACAATGTGTTAAAGGGATCAATTGAGAGCTAGCTGTCAACTCTAGCAAGACGGAGGTCGTATGTTAACGCGGAAGTACAAGATTCCTTAATATAGACCACATTATATTTAGATAGTACCAACAGTGCCGTGCAGTGCCGGCAGTGTTAAGTACCCTGAAATTAGTCTTGAGCGCAAGCTGTAATTGAAGCTTAATGTGAAGCACAGGGCTAGGAAGGCTTCAATCACCTCATACAGTTTTGGACCGGCAGATACATACGATATGGTGGTAAAGCCGATTATTCTCTATGACATTCTTGTGTGGTGGGGAGAATTGGACATTGGAGTATTCTGCCATGAGCTCGGTGTTAGCCGGTTTAGGCTTCACGGTATGTGTTAGGGAATTTAACATGTACTTAGATAATCAGGCGGCTATCAAAGTGCTAAGCTCTGCCGTTGTGAGGTCAAGGACGTCGACGGATTGCTTGACCTCACTTGTAGAGCATTTTTTCTAATTACACTCAGCTGAGCAGAGCTCACAGAGTATATTATTTTTGTTCGCATAACAGTACCCTGTAACTGCATCAACTAACGGAGATAGATATAGATTTCAATATATCATGAGCGAAAAAAGAAATTCATTTAGCCATGTCCGTCCGCCCGCCCGTCGTAAACACGATAACTTGAGTAAATTCTGAGGCATCTTGATAAAGTTTGGTATGTAAGTTCCTGGGCACTAATCTCAGATCGCTATATAAAATGAGCGAAATCGGACTATAACCACACTCACTTTTTCGATATCGAAAATTTCGAAAAATCGAAAAAGTGAGATAATTCATTATCAAAGACGGAGAAAGTGATAGAGCTTGGTAGGTGGGTTGCCATTATGACACAAAATAGGATATTAATAAAATTATGGACAATGGGCGTGGCCACGCCCACTTTTAAAAGAAGGTAATTTAAAAGTTTTGCAAGCCGTAATTTGGCAGTCGTTGAAGATATCATGATGAAATTTAGCAGAAACGTTACTCCTATTACACGCCCACTTTTTAAAAAAAAATTTTAAAGTCAAATTTTACAAAAAATTGGATATCTTTGCAGTATATAAGTAAATTATCTCAACATTCAATGCCAGTAATGATATGGTGCAAAAAAAAAAAAAATAAAAGAAAATTTCAAAATGGGCATGGCTATGGCATTTTCCATTTAATTCGTCTAGAATACTTTTAACGCCATAAGTCGAAAAAAAAATTTACAAATCCTTATAAAATTATGGTACGGTAAGGGCATAGATTCGATGACGATAACTGTTTTCTGTGAAAATGGTCGAAATCGGTTGAAGCCACGCCCAGTTTTTATACACAGTCGACCGCCTGTTCTTCCGCTCGGCCGTTAACACGATAACTTGATCAAAAATCGATATACCTTTACTAAACTTAGTTCACGTACTTATCTAAACTCACTTTATCGTGGTATAAAAAATGGCAGAAATCCGACTATGACCACGCCCAATTTTTCGATATCGAAAATTACGAAAAATGAAAAAAATGCCATAATTCTATACCAAATATGAAAAAAAGGGATGAAACATAGTAATTCGATTGATTTATTAACGCAAAATATAACTTTAGAAACAACTTTTTAAAATGGGTGTGACACCTACCATATTAAGCAAAATAAAATAAAAAGTTTTGCAGGGCGAAATCAAAAGCCCTTCGAATCATGGCAGGAATGCTTTTCTTGGTATGACATATATAAATAAATTAGCGGTACCCGACCGATAGCGGTCTCTATCACCCTGGTCCACATTTTGGTCGATATCTCGAAAACGCCTTCACATATACAACTAAGGGCCACTCCCTTTTAAAACCCTCATTAGTACCTTTAATTTGATACCCATATCGTACAAACACATTCTAGAGCCACCCCTGGTCCACGTTTATGGCGATGTCTCGAAAAGGCGTCCACATATAGAACTAAGGCCCACTCCCTTTTAAAATACTCATTAACACCTTTCATTTGATACCCATATTGTACAATCAACTTCTAGAGTCACCCCTGGTCCACCTTTATGGCGATATCTCGAAAGGGCGTCCACCTATAGAACTAAGGCCCACGCCCTTTTAAAACACTTATTAACACCTTTCGTTTGATACCCATATTGTACAAGCGCATTCTCGAGTCACCCCTGGTCCAACTTTATGGCGATATCCCGAAATGGCGTCCGCCTATAGAACTAAGGCCCACTCCCTTTTAAAAAACTCTTTAATACCTTCCATTTGATGCCCATGTCATACAAACACATTCCACGGTTACCCTAGGTTCATTTTCCTACATGGTGATTTTTCCTTATTTTGTCTTTAAAGCTCTCAGCTGAGTATGTAATGTTCGGTTACACACGAACTTAGCCTTCCTTACTTGTTTCTATATTATTTTGATGTTGCTTTATGGGGGACTCAAGACATTTGGTCTGGTAGGCAAGTACATTAGCCATATTGATTTTCTAGATGATGTGTGTTTAAATTCACTGCACTCAATCTATAATTAAACTATTCTGCACAAGTTTACTTAATGCCCTTTATTGATTAAGCCACCTCGTCCAATTGATTTCGTAGCAAACTGTAAAGATATTTCTCAAGCCAATTATCCATATTTATTACAATGGCACCAGAATAGCATTGTTTACGGTTATAATGTAACACGAATTGCTTTGGAACGAGAAGAAATACATACATCGAAACGAATGCATACCTTGAACAAACTCACTCACATAGCTTTCCATAGTTTCTGAACAGCTGTTCACATAAATAGACATTTGTTGCCCTTCTTGTCGTTTCAAAGCCAGAGACCTACTTCAATGCAGACATAAATTATTAGTTTCGCTTGCTGCACAGCAATATTGAAAAAAGCAAGAAAATATTATTCTCACAATTTCTTGCATTTCTCCATAAGTGTTCCTTTGAAATTATAGAGGACGTTCTGTGAGAATTTTCCACTTGGCATGAATGCATTCGTAGGTGTGTCATTGAAGTTATCGAGCTCAAAATATTTGCAGAAATATATATTGAATTTTTTCTTAGCTGCCCAAGAATTTGCTATCCATAAAATATGAGAAAGAAATTGTTATTGTTTTGTCTTACAATAAATATGTTACGTATACGCAGAGGCAAACGGCTGGACTGTTAGAAAGTAAGAATAAAAGATTAGATTCAATTGTAATAATTATACTCAACGTGCTTTGCACACAGAGTATATTAACTTTGATTGGATAACGGTTCATTGTCCAAGTATGAAGGAATCGAGATTGATATAGACTTCCATATATCAAAATCATCAGTATCGAAAAAAAATTCGATTGAGCCATGTCCGTCCGTCCGTCCGTCTGTCCGTTAACACGATAACTTGAGTAAATTTTGAGCTGTCTTGATGCAATTTGGTATGTAGGTTCCCGGGCACTCATCTCAGATCGCTATTTAAAATGAACGATATCGGGCAATAACCACGCCCACTTTTTCGATATCGAAAATTTCGAAAAATCGAAAAAATGCGATAATTCACTACCAAAGACGGATAAAGCGATGAAACTTGGTAGGTGGGTTGACCTTATGACGCAGAATAGAAAATTAGTAAAATTTTGGACAATGGGCGTGGCACTGCCCACTTTTAAAATAAGGTAATTTAAAAGTTTTGCAGGCTGTAATTTGGCAGTCGAGGACGGTATCATGATGAAATTTGGCGGGAACGTTACTAAATATTACTATATATGTGCTAAATAAAAATTAGCAAAATCAAATGAAGAACACGCCCCTTAAAAAAAAAAAAAATTTTAAGTCAAATTTTAAAAAAAATTGAATATCTTTACAGTATCTCTATTCGCCCATTAGTGGGTATTCTAACAGAGATCACTCTCTTACGGGGCTCATATGGGCCTGCAAACAAATTACTACTGCTGCAGCTACAGGGAGGAGAAAATATAGAAAGCGTAGAGCATTATCTATGCCATTGTCCCGCTCTGTCGAAGACCAGTTACCGATATCTTCACAGACACTTTTTTGGGTGTATTGCGGAGCTAGAATCCGCAAATCGTAATTCTGCGCTACATTAGGCAAATGCACTGGTTTAGGTTTATGGTTATGTGAACGGCATTCTACAGAGAGAAACTAGTGCTCCTTCGTGGCATCACAACGGGTCACAATCGCCTACGTGAATCTCCGTTTGGGCAGCAGAGGCGGCCACTTTAACCTAACCTAACCTATCTTCTCTATCTTTAGATTTTTTATCACAAACGCGACTAAAGTTATTATACTTAATACATACTTATGTAATAAAATGCCAGAAGTTATAATAAAACGCCAAGGTCAAAATTAAAAGCCGAGTTCTGTAATAATTCGACGCCATGCAAAGTTAATGGAGCGAAATGTAACTGAAGAATGAATGTGTGAATTACTGTTTAATTTCTTATTGAAATGTGCTAGGCGAACAACAGAAGAAGAAGAAGTAAAATAATACTCTACTTAAAATATTGTGCATAAATTTTGCAAGAAATTGTCTCTGGAAAATCACAACTAATAAATACTCGAAATTGGTAATAACATTTGTGTTGTTGACCCAACTTTTTATCCCATTGTCATATAGTTTTCGTTTTTATTGCTTTTTTTTGCCACTGTGTGTGTGTTTGTGTGTGCGCGCGTATATTCAACTCAAACGGGGCATGCAACAGATGCAGCAAGTAGTTACATATTTCTATGAGTTTGCAACGCGAAGGGCAATTACTTGGAAGCAAACGCATAAAAAACTATTTGACTTGGCAAAAGCAACTGACTGGAATTGCGTTAAGAAGAGAAATTGTTGGAAGCTTTTATTATAGCCATTATTATTTGTCATTTGTTACATTTGCCGTTGTACTTGCAGTTAATGTCAAAGCTGTATAAAGTGAAGAATAATTGAAAAGTTGAGCATGTGGGTTTGATGTTAAGTGTAATCTATTAGCGCATATTGTCGAATCTGTACACAAATACACACCACCAATGGATCTGGTCAAAAATAAACACAAGAAATATAATGCAAGAAAAAAACGTTAAAGACCTTATTCATATGTGTTGTTTTTCACACAGACTCTAGTTGAGAGCAGTACCAACACGACCGTTCCAAATCAAAATAATTGAAATAGATGTACACCTAAGGCTATAAGCTCCATTCAGGCGCTGAAGTTTACATATTTAAAGTGCCTGAAGATTTCTATGCCATTTATACTAGAGATATACGCCGCCGCCGAATGTCAAAAACATCGGCGCGTTACTATAGTTTCTAATCTTTTAAGACTGTCCAGGCCATTTATTGTTCATCTCGAAAATTGGTCCGAAATGATCGAAAGGGGTATCGAGGGATGCACATCACTGCCAGTTATAAAAATCCAATTGCGAAATATAACTCTTTCCAGCTGTTCAAAAGTTATTTAAAAAAACAGGAGCTTCCGGTGTCAGCTTAACACGGACTTTGCATCACCCAATTCACCAAGTTATTAAAAAAAATTATATAATAAATTTAAATGCTAACTTCGCATAATTTTTTCAAAAATTTAATAAAGTACAATGAATTTAAATAAAGTGTCCCAAGTCGAACATGTTTTTAAATTGCCCCAAGTTGTTAAAAAAGCAAGTTACCCAAAAAAAGTGCCGAATTTTATATCCCGATTGGCTGAAAGAATAAGCGAAATCAGTGATACAAAATCCTTTAGTAGGCTCCAGTGGTTTAAATTCTCCTATGAAATGATTCTCAGCTCATACTTAAGTTGCATATGTCTTCAACACGTATGAGAAGGGTTTAAAAAATCACTATATTTGCTGAACTAAACACTTCATCATTCTACAGCCAAGTCTCTCGGTTTGACATTTCCTAAAGTTGGCGGCCATATCCCCAACTAGTCCCTTGGAGTGAATCACATTGGATATAGCCTATAAACCATTTTTAAATATGACCAACACGTGACAGCTTCTGTTACAAATGTGGTAGGCACATTTTTAAACCAATTTAGGATTTGTCCTTTGCAAGAACACTCAAAGCGGTGAAGCAAAAGCTTTCTCAAAACAGTGGAACAAATGACCGGGTGTTCGACTAGCCTTACGTAGGGGATAGTCGACTAGTCTGAAAACTGAAGGCGGTCATCGATAATGAGCTCTTATATCATAAGGCCGGAAATGAAGAGTATTGAGGTCAATATATCGAACATAAACGTCTGCAAATTTTGATCTACATTTTAAGACTTTTATCCACGGTCCTTGTAAAGTTTAAATTGTGAAGATGCCCCAAGGATTATACGATTTTCATCCATGTGTTACGCATTGATATCCACTTAGACTGCTTATGATTTCGAGGGCGGCATCCTTGGCCCAATAGTTACTCCCTAACGTTTCAATGTGTTTTCTGGTGAAGCTCGGAAGCATAGCGCGTAAAAACATCAGTTAGAAAGTCTTCGGAGCTACACCTAGGGCTTCTAGGAAAGTGACGTCAACGAAGGTACATATGAGTTCGAAGTCGCAGTGCTATAGATTCTGTGCTGGCATATGGTGTGAGGGTCAAGAGACGTGGTAGCAACTGGTGGTCGGGAATTGTAGCTATTAAAAAAAACCGAAAAAACTGAAGGCGCCCTTTGGCGCAATCAACAATAAGCCAGCATTGATACTAATCGTTAAAACTGCGCCACGAGAGTCATGACTATTAGTAGATAATTTATAGCAACCGTAAGTCGCCTTTGTGCGTGATCAGCATGTAGTCACAAATAATTTAAAGAAATCGTGCCGACGACGGATATTAGAGTTAGCCCAGAACATCTCCTTCGGTGCAACTACACAAGTGTGACCATTTAAAGTGTTTCTCTCTCCTTCCGCAAGGAGCTACTCCCGAAATTTTTTGAACTATCCACGAGATTTTGACGCAAAAACCGCGGATCTTACCGAAGTGGCCGAAACGTTCCTTAAATACATATAAACAAAACAAGTTAATGATATTGTTCCAGATCGTCAAACATACCATTGGCGGCAGCAGTATGTTTCCATATTCATTAGTTGTGAACAATGTTGTACTTTGAAGTACAGCAATTCAATTCAGAGGTTTACGCCGATCAATTTGTCGGCGCGCCGGCCACGCCGCGCCTCCGGTATATAATAGAGCCTACGCTGCCGTCGCCGATTAAGTGACCGGCGTAAACCTCTAATTCATACCAATTGCATAGCAGTGTATTCAAGCAGAAAACTTGGGTGAATAGACAGTCTAGAAATGACAATTAACAGAAGTCAATGAGAATATTACATGTTTTTGTTTTTTGAACAAGGACTACATAGTATGTAGTAGTACATACTCACTTTTAAGTGCCGTATCAAAAGCGCCCTATCTCATAAAACTTTTGGAAAACACCCGGTATCAGAAGTCGTTTGAAGAACGCCCTAGATCAGTACATGTGGAAGAGAGAGCGAAGAAAGCATCCGTAGTACTGTGTGAACGCAGCTTCAAAAAAAAAAAAAAAAAAAAAACAAAAACACATGTGTGCAAAAAGCTAGAGTTGGATGCAAAAACGCATTGTAGAGAATTCGCACAGGCCGAACCACACGTCTATCTACAAGGCGTTGGTTGCCGCTCACAAAGGCCTCAAAGGTAACGAAAAAGGTCAAAGAGTTAGCAAAGGAGGGTCCAGCACTCGATGAATCAAAAGGAGACAGGAATTGCATAGGAACCAATAAGCAGGTATGAAATGCGTGGCTACAAGATTTCTAAGATAATGTGTAAATCCTACAACGTTAGGCTCACATCTCTAAAAAGAAAATACGTAAGGCTCACGATGGGCATACCAAACAGACAATGCCTTCTGGCGCCACATGCTTATAAGTAAGGAAAAAAAGCGAGTTGCACGTTCTGCATTAGCGCCCTCAACTCCCACGCCAAAGCTCCAGCAACTAGGGGCGGTAGAGTAAGCTTTTAAGTTAGGTCCTCGATAACTTCTAGTATTCGCCAAAATGACGCAGTTATTCTATATAACATATATCCTGGTAGCTAATTAGAGTTTTTCTATTTGGTCGTCAAAAGAATTTTGGTAACACTGTGGACACATTTAGCCTATGTGAGGTCTTTTATAACCGGCCAGTTCAACCTAACTTAACCTACCTCAGATTTTTTAAAAAGATAAATTCATTACAGTTTGACATAAGGTAGAGCTTTTTTGGAAGAACTTCAATGATAAGGCGTTTTCAATCAAATTCTTAAATGAGGGGCTTTTCAAAAAAAAAATTCTGTGATAGCTACTGTACGTGATGCTGACGGCGAGTATCGAAGGATGCATAATAATGAGCTATATGAGCTTTACGCAGATATGACAATAGTGCAGCGAATAAAATCTTAAAATCTTCGCTGGCAAGGTCATGTTAGGCGAATGGACAAAGACGCTCCGGCCAAGAAAGTATTTCAGTCGGCACAATAGTTTGAAAGCAGATGAAGGAGGCGACCTCCATTGAGTTCAGAGAGGCATGTGTAGGAAGACTTCAGTTATAGCGAAACGGGGATAGCTCTTTTGACTTGTTACGAAACGGCTTAGGGAGTTACGCGCCAATTAACGATATCGATAGGACGTTTTTGAAATATATGGTGAGATAGGAAGTTTTCGAACTGAGTAGGAGTAGGACAGGAAAAAGAATAGGAAAAGTAAAAAATAGGAATATGAATAGGAGTAGGAATAGGAATAGCACTAAAATCAGGAATAACAAAAGGAATAGTAATAGGTAAAATAATAAAAGCAACAATAGGAAAAGAAAGAAAAATAGGAATAGGAAAAGGAATATGAATAGAAATAGGGATAGGATTACGAACAACGAAAAGAATGGAAGCAAGTAAGGACGGGACTGTCTTCGGCTGTGCCGAAGACTTCATACCTTTCATGAATGGGGCTGAACAGTAATCTTGTCCCAATCGTAATCTCCAAATAATGCGCTGTATAAAATAAGAAATATATAGTGAACAGATGTACATACCTAAACGATTTTAAGATAAATATAAAAATATGGCAAAAAACCCCCTTATCTGAACGATCGGTTGTATTGGATATATATTATATATAGCTCCGATCGAGATGATTTTTACAGGAAATCTTCTATGATATATTAGAATATATATCACCAAGTTTCAAGTTTTTATATTGGAAACTAAGGGAGAAATGGCCAAAAATTTTTCTATCTGAACGATCGGTTGTATGGGATATAACTATATATAGCTCCGATCGAAGTGATTTTTTCAGGGTATCTTCTATGATATATTAGAATATATATCAACGAGTTTCACGTTTATACTTTTTAAGTGCGGCAGGAATGACCAAAATCATCTTATCTGAACTATTGGTTGTATGGGAGATATATGTTATAGTGGTTCGATCCTACCGGATTCCACAAATGTCTAATATAATACCAAAATACATCCTTGTGCCAAATTTTATTGAGATATCTCAAAATTTGAGGGACTAGTTTGCGTTCAAACAGACAGACGGACGGACAGAGGGACGGACGGACAGACGGACATGGCTATATCAACTCAGTTCGTCGCCCTGATTAATTCGGTATAATTAATGGTGAGTCTATCTTCTATATTTCTCAACGTTACAAACATCGGACCAAAGTTAATATACCATTTCACGTTCATGAAAGGTATAAAAAGTGGAACAGGAAAAGGAATAGGAATATTAATAGAAGTAGGAATAGTAACAAAAATAGGAACATTAACTGGAATAAGAATACGAATACGAATAGGAATAGGAAGAAATAGGAACAGGAATAGGAATACTTATAGGAATAGAACTTGGAAATGCAAAAGGAATAAAAGAAATAAGAATAGTGTGGCGAATATTAGCATTTCGATACATAACTATGCTGCTGGTAAATAAATGTACAACACAACAAAGGAAGCAACCACACTTACATGTAAACATCATTTTTATACATGTATTCAGCAGGTGTGAATGCAGAAGACAGAGAAATATTCACACATCGTAATCATCACATAAGAGCAAAAATTATTTCTGACATAGCAGCTGACAGGGAAGAGAATATTTAACACACATGAACACGGCTATAAAGTGCGCATATGGTAAATATACATGTATGTAGCCAAATCCAATAAGATATACATAAACTAAAATAAATGAACTAAAATACGAGACGGCCATATGCGAAAACTCGAGACCGTGGGACAAATAGGTGAACGAGGCGAACTGAAAGCAGCGCAGTACAAGCGATGGTAAATTGGTTTGATTTTAACACGATATCAGTGAAATACGCAAGTATTGTAATCGTGAATTGCTACTACCAAAGAAGTGTGAATAAAGAACATTTTGCTAAACTGAACATTTTAGTTAAACGATTCGATCTATAACAGAAGGTGCAAAATAATTAAGAGTTCATAAAATTCGTTACGATAGGAATAGGAGTAGGAAAAATAATAGGAGAAGGAAAAAGAATAAGAAAGGGAAAAGGAAAATTGATAGAATAGGAATAAAGCGGAAGTGAAAGAGGAACAAATCTTAGAAGAAAAAGAGAAACAAAAAGCAATAAAAAGAGTAGATAGAAATGAAAACGGTAGAGAATACAATTTTTCAAAATATGGCGGGTCAATTGTTTGCATGCTTTGTTTCTATTTTTGAAGTATATAAAAATAAATAAAAAATTAATTCAGCACCATTTATAACTTTCCATTGGTCTCGGATTTCTATGAGCGATATATGTATTGTTAAGTAGTAGCTAAGCTTTCTTAGATTCACATTGTGTGTTCAACCCAAATTCAATCTAATTTTGAATAAAGTAAAAGTAGATTCAGCTAAGGTCAATCTCATATTATTTGATGGAGAGAAAACTTGAAAATCGGAAATAGAATAGAGAATTTACAGGGAAAAAATTAAGTTTTGCTACTTTTGCAGGCTTCCCAGCTTTTTTTATGAACAAAGTATGTTTTCAAACAGGGAGGAATAATTTTTTAATTTGTTTTTGTTTTTTTTTTTTTGGTTTTATAATTGCGATATTGAAATATGGGAAGAAAATATATCAGTACCAACAATATTATTGGACATCCCTACTGTTACATCGGTTGACCCCGAAACAATTTTCACAACCTAATTTTAAGACGGGTATATACTTGTAGTATAAATAATGCTCATTCGACAAAGGCAATGCATACGAATTTAAGCAGAAGTATATCCGAAACAATGTACCAATATTTTATTGTAGATCTGGGCGCAAAACGAGTACACAGGGTGGGTACTAAACCTTATTCTTTATACACCCTTGGACTCATAGTTTTTTTTATTATCAAGTGCAAACATAAAACGTGCAAATGTTCCACTTAAAATAATTTATCTCGTAACTATCCCCAACACTTGCGTTATGTTTTTGGTATTTCAATAGTTTTCCTTTCTTAGATCAATCAGAATTCATTTGTTGTCACTAATGTGGTGTCATTCAATAGTTTGACGCTGACCATGTGCACGTGCGAGGCAAACCAAAAAGGGTAAATGCAATAAAACTGCGGCAGAAAAAGAAGTTTTCTCTAAAATGTGCATACGTACTGCTAGAAAATAACTTTTCAGTCTGCTTTTGGTGCTCTTCCTTATTACGGAGATTTGTGCAATGTACTTTTCTTCACAACAGAAATGTTGTACAGTTAGATATTCTGCTTTAAGCCAATTTATCTGCATATGTTCGTATGAGTATTTAAGCTGAGTTTCTCCATCTTTTAATAATTCATATTTTCCATTACTTTTGACCTTCTTATTAGTTCAGTTCTCGTTATGCCGCCCCACTACTGGCCCATAGTTACTGGCTTCTGAGATATTTAGCAACTAAGCTGCCTGTGTTATTGTCATTTAGAGTTTTCGAATTGTTGGACAATTAGTTGGGTAAGAGGCTTAAGGACTTTTGTGGTTGATATGCATGTACGTGTTAAATTTAAAAAGCGAGTACAAAAAGTAAAAGTAAAAAAGTAATAATAAAAAAATGGCATTTCAAACAAAAAAAAAAACCCCCCAGCGGACCAAGAGAGCACGATCTAATGTATTAAATGAGTCCATTAAAAAACAGAGCTTATTACTTCAAGTCTAACATACTAATAACTTAAAACTTTATTTTGCGCTCAAGGACGTTTGAAATGGTTTTGGTTGCCCACAATTTTACATCAGTCGAATCACTATTTTGTACCCAGGTGACAATTGGAGATTTCGAGTTGACATTCCCCACTCGCACTTTTCAACGGCGTAGAGTCCTCATAGGTCCGTTCCGGTAGTGATATCTTCTAAACTATAGTCTTATTTCATTTCTGATAAATAGGAAGTCAATATGTGCGCTGGATATTGATTCGTTCAGCTAAATTGATGCCTCAAGCTAGTGGTTAAACTTTTCTCACTTTTTCCATCACCACCGTCAGTGTCTTCACTAATATTTAGAAAACTCTTCTCTCAAATACAATCGATTTGGCATAATCAGATGTCTGCAATATAAAGTAGGACGGATGCAGTAAAAAGCTGAAAGAGGTAGATATTTATTTGCCTTGGAGGACTATTTTCCTATCTTGCCGAAAAAAGCTTCTCAAACATCACGCTTGTAAGAGCTTTTAATAACAAAAGGAGACACTACAGGAACTCACCTTATTGAAAAGAAAAATATATGGCAGAGATAGCGGTATCCAACTGGTATTTCTCGGACATTTGATAAGAAACGTAAAAAATATTTAGAATCACTTCCAAAATTACGGAACACTGGCCGCTTGGAGAGTGTGGATCATTTTTAACTACGTTTACGGGAGCAGTTAATCAGCATTTAATTTTATGACAGCTTTTCGAACAAATCAGTTTTAATCTAATAGGTGACGATTCATTGACTTGGAGGTCTACCATCCGCTGATAGAACCATCCATTTCCACATTCTCTTTCTCAATCGACGGCACCTGGACGCAAATGAATGAATGATAATAAACCCGCGGTCACCGTGGTGTCGTGGTTGCGTACTCCACCTAACACGCCGAAGATTCTGGGTTGAATTCCCGAACAAAGCAACATCAAAAACTTTCAAAAAAGTTGTTACAACTAGAAAAAAGCTTTGCTAAACGAAATCCCTCTACGAAAGTGATTTGGCAAGCATTCCGAGTGTATTTCTGCCATGAAAAGTTTCTCAGTGAAAACTCATCTGCCTCGCACATGCCGTTCACAATCGACGTAAAACCTGTAGGTTCCTACCGTCCCGCCTATTTGTAGAAACAATTGAAAGGAGCACGACGAAAATTGAAAGAGAAGTTCGGCCAAATCCCTTCGGTGGTGTATCGCGCCTTGCATTCATTTTATTTATTAAACTTTTAGATAAAAACTCGATATTGTTTAATAATAAATCGATAAATTTACGATAACAAATCGATACATTCTCGATAACAAGTCCATAACATTTATTATCGGTAGAAAATTTTATAATCCTTCGATAACAAATTGACAACTCGTCTATACCGCCTCGATAACACGCCGCTGGCAGTCCTATGAGTTATAATTGCTCTTATCGGTAACAAACCGCTAACACTTCGATAACAAATCGACTGCACGGCGTTTGGTTTCTATTTTAACAAAAGATGTCGCTTGTGGAGCTTTTATTTGCTTTCTCTGATCTATTTAAGTTCAAATGCCAGCCTTTTCCTGCTTTATGATGTAATTAGTCATACGGCCCGAATACTTAGTGCATTCCTCTATGATTTTCAGAGTTCATTAATTGCATGTCATTTTATGGGCAATGTACTCCAATATTTCTCACCCCGAATGTTTGCTCGTGTTCCTGCAGGGTATGCATTAACTTTGGTATATTATACAGTGCAAGCCATAGAGTATAATTAAAAGTGCTGAGTGTTTAAAGTTCAAGAACAACAAATCAATGAGTTAACCGAAACTTTGAAGTTCCAAAAACTTTTTGAGTGTCAAATTTATATGAATTCCCGCAATTGTGTTGTGGATCTCAAGTCGCCACCACTGCTGCCACCAACATCATCACTCATGAACTTTTATAACAATTTTACCATTTGCGGAAAAACAAAACTTTACGTACACCAACACTTTCAAAACTTTACAATTCGCTATGGTATGAACAAGCAAAATTTTTTTGGTTAAACTGAAGCCGATTAGGGTTTTGCTCGACTTCATACTTGAGTTCCTGTGTTGGCATTCAAACGGAAGCGGATGTTTGGTTGAAGGATATTAGTTAGTGGTAGTAGACAAAGAAAATGTGTATGTTAAAGTCTTCAAGGTACGTGCATATTATTACGAGTAGGCAGTATAATTATGTACATATGTATGTTTAAAAAGTTGCGGAATTTGATCTTGTTTGGTGAATCAATGTGCTGATACCGAATCCTAGATCTATTTGGCAAATGTACCCCAAAAACTGCAATCGATGCCTAACACTTTTTTTGTATGTTCTGTATATAGCTGTATTAAGATTTTTTTTAATTAAGGTTTCTCGTTTCCCGTAACGAATTATTTAATCACATGAAAGAATCAGATGCGGAAAGTATTAACGAGAAATTAAACAGTTTAGACAAATACCTTCAAAACTTCGGACCTTATTCAAAAAAAAGATACCATTGAAACTCGAAAGAGACATACGTCGTTTGAAATCCAAGATGATGACCTTCCTGACATACGCTCTGATGATGAGCCCTAAAGAATGATAACTAACCATGCGACTGGACTTCGGTTACAAATAACAGTGTTTCGGATTGGGTACGAGTTTTAGCTTTAGTATTGATTATTGACTAGTCTGGTAATACCGCACACGTAAGCCATGTATTGAATTCAGTATTTTTCCGCAGGCTTATATTTTTTTGATAATTACTTAATAAATTGTGTTAGAATTCTCGATGCCAGGCATATAAAAATAAATGCCAAAAATCAGCGAAACGTGCGATCTGCTTGTAAGTTGTATATTATTATACTAGAATGAATTATTAAACTAGAATATCCTTAGAATTTTTTGAGCCACTGTATATATAATAAAACAAAATAAAATAAAAAGTTAAATATAACTGAAATCACCATGAATAACATAATTAAACAATTTAAAGCAAAAAAAAAAAAAAAATGATTTTTTAAGAAACTTTGCTGTCCGTATACTTTCTTGGACCACCGTATATATAATAAAATAAAATAAAAAGTTAAATATAACTGAAATCACCATGAATAACATAATTAAACAATTTAAAGCAAAAAACAATGATTTTTTAAGAATCTTTGCTGTCCGTAGACTTTTTTGGACCACTGTGTATATAATAAAATAAAATAAATAGTTAAATATAACTGAAATCACCATGAATAAAATAATTAAACTATCTAAAACCAAAAAATAATTTTGGCCGCCTAGATTGATCAAATACCTCCATGTGGGACGGGACCTAATTGTTTTATGCCGACTCCGAACGGCATCTGCAATGCAGATGAGTTTTCACTGAAAGCTTTTCATGGCAGAAGTACGCTCGGAGTGCTTGCTAAACACTGCCGAGGGGCGACCATGCTTAGATAAATTATCTATCTAATTGTGAAAACTTGTTTCTAAAGTTCTGATGTTGCTTTACCCGGGGTGTGAACTTAAGATCTTCTGTGTGGATGGCGGAGCATGCTATCATCACACGCCGCTTACAGCGATTACATAAACGAAAAATGTATTTTAGATGTAAAATAAAAATAAAATAAAAAAATTGTAAGCACTTCCTTTATATAAATGTACAAAAATCAGCGAAATATGTCTCCTTATATAAAGACATATTCTTGCTAAACTTAGATTTTTAAATTTTGACATAGAAATTCAAAAATACTTATGCGAAGTAAAAATATAAAAGTGGAGCGCACATTACTTGGATTGGAAAGTTAGCACGAAAGGAGATATTATTAGTCAATCAGTTGCGCTCCACCCGCGGAGACATTTTTCTCTGATTTTTGTTCATTTATATAAAGGAAATGCTTAAATTTTTTTATTTTATTTTTATTTTCCCCTTTTCTTACATTTTCTCGGTGTATTAACCTATAAGTTTTACGCTTGTAGCTCAATGAGTGCTTATATAAAAATCAATCCCAAAATTCCCTCCGTTACGTTAGATTTTTCTAAATATCTCATCCCGTGCGCCCCCTAGCGAATCTTTTTGTATCGTGTCATCGGCTGTCATCAACCTTAGAATTAAGCTCTAAACGCTTAGCCTCTGTCACATCGAGAAGTTATTTAAAACCCAGTTTCAAATTTCCAAATTATTATCTAATTTTTTCGACCAGTGCGCCACCTAGTGGCATTTTTTCTCCTTTTCTTCCTTTGTCACGGTGTCTTAACCTGTCTCTGAGGTTTCATGTTTGTAGCTCAATGAGAAGTTACTTTAAAATCGATCTCAAAGCACCAAATTTCCAAATTCTTATCTAAATATTTCGATCCGTGCACCACCTACCGGAATTTTTTTCTTTTCTTAAATTTTTTCGGCGTCTTGTCTGTCTCTATCTGTGAAGTTTTGCAGTTGTAGCTCAATGAGAACTTACATAAAAATCATTCCCATATTTCCCTCCGTTTCGTAAGATTTTTCTAAATATCTGATCCCGTGCGCCCACTAGCGAATCTTTTTGTATCGTGTCAGCGGCTATCATCGACCTAAGATTTAAGTTTGAATTTTCAAGTTTCTAGCTCTTCAAGAAGTTACTTAAAAGCTGGTTTGAAAATTTTCAAATACTTATCTAATTATTTTGATCCGTGCGCCACCTAACGGTTTTTTCCTTCTGTTGCATTGTCACGATGATGTAACCTATTTGTAAAGTCTCACGTTTGTAGCCCAATTAGAAGTTTTTTAAAAATCGATTGTAAGATTTGTATGAAAAGCGGACAAACATTCAACTGACCAAATGTTTGGCAAGCACTCCGGGTGTATTTCTGCCATGATAAGCTCTCAGTGAAAAGTCATCTGCCTTGCAGATGCCGTTCGGAGTCGGCATAAAATATGTAGGCCCTCTCCCACCAATTTGTAGAAAAAATTAAAAAGGAGCACGACGCAAATTGGAAGAGAAGCTCGGCCCAAACTCTCTCCAGAGGTTATCGCGCCTTACGTTTATGTTTTTTTTTTTAATGTACCCTTGCCCTTGAGTACGGTAAAACTGTTATAGAGATCTGTTGAGGATCTACAGGCGGGAAATTCACATGCATAATCGGATGTACAAGAGGAGCAAAGAGAACAGGGAATAGAAGCGTAATAGTAAAGTGTCCCTTAGGGTGCTTCTCCACATATGTCTCATCAGGAGATTCTGCTGTGCTTGGTGACTCACTCAAAGGTCGTATGGGCGTTGAAGAATTTATTTAAGTTTAAATCGCCAGGGCCAGATGGTATAGACCCTTTTTGCACTGGAACAGCAGGACGTACAGCAGGCTGGAGCAGGGGTTATATTAAATCTCTCTTGAGGACGAATCGATGAGGCGATCGTCAAATTGACGGCTTACATTGAAGACGTTGCACGTGTCATAAGCGAAAAACGTCTTCCAACAATAAGCTCTTTATTGGGCTTATTAATGTGCTTATCGCCCTCTCCCTATCATTCGAAATTTACAGCAGCCGTGAAACGTATTTTAAACTATACTATGGAGTCCTTATTTGTTGCGCAGCCACACAAAAAATAGCTGACCTCAAAAAGTTACAACCCAATGCCTCGCGGCTGCTTGACTGAAGACGAACGACTGACTTAGTATCTCCCCTTTTTTTTTTTTTTGTTTTTTTTTTTTTTTTTTTCTCGAACGTTGTGGCAGCGCACTGCCCTCAAGTGGCCCGATGAAACCAGGCTAATCATGTTTTTTTTTTTTAATTCATACATACTTTTTTTTGTTGTTTTTTTTTTTTTTTTTTTTTATTTTCTTATTTTTATTTTTTTTTTATATCCTAATTCTTATTTATATGTTACTTATAATTTTTTTGTTACCGAGTCTTTGAGAGGCAGTGGCTTCTTAAGCGCCGAGATCTAAAACCGCTCAGCTACAGAGAAACTCATCAGCTGAGAAATATAGATTCACAAAATACAATAGACTAAAAGTATAAATATAATTTTTTAATTATTAAGAGAAGATAGAACCGTCTTTTTATGGCAAATAGCGAGTCCGAGACATCAATTATTCTCCAGTGAGAGTTATAATCTTCACACAAACATAGAAAAGGTTCGTGTAGTTGGAAATTGCTTCTGCATTGTTTAAGAATTATAGGTTTATAATGCCTTGAAACTCGGCATGGAACATTCAAGTTTACTTCGTTCAATAGAAATGGGCTTGAAATCGATCCATTTAAAAGTCTAGCCATAAATAGTACACCTAGAATTTCTCTACGACTTGCAAGGGTAGGAAGATTTATTAGTTTTAATCTATTAGTGTAAGGAGGAAGATTATACGGAGAGTCCCATTGAAGATTTCTAAAGGCGAAAAGTAAAAACTGTTTTGAATTGAATCTAGTCTATCCACATGAACTTGATAACGCGGATTCCAAATTATCGATCCATATTCTAATATCGGCCTCACCAATGATGTAAAAAGGGTTTTTGTAACGTAAGGATCACCAAACTCCTTTGCCCATCTCCTCAAAAATGCTAAAACTCCTCTCGATTTATTGACTGTGGCATTAATATGAGGGAGGTCTTACAGTTAATGAAGTTGGTAGGGTATGCGGTATTCTGCGCTGATCCAGAAATAAACGGATAATACAAGCTTCCAATTTACTGTAGAGCTTTTAGAGGTAGTAGCCATACCAAAGCAGTAGAAAAGCTGGAGGCAAATAGCTTAATACTTACCCCTTCAAAGCAAATAGAAGTGCGTTTTAGTGTATGCTAAGTAAAGAGAGAGAGTCCGCTGGCATAAGGGAGTAGATGGAAATGAAAAAAGCGGATCAGCTAGCTAAAAAGTGAGCATTCCTCTAAGCTTGTTCCATAGACGTGACAGTAAGATTGGGTGAGATTTGCACATTGGCAAATGCATGGCTTCTAAGTTTCGAAGATCATGCGTAGGTGTTACGAACTTTGACTAAAAAAGATTCTGCTGTATTTCGATTACACATTGACTTATCGTATTATATGCTATATATCACGCCTCATAGTAAGACCATATGAAGGTAGTGCGGGCTGTAGAGAGAAACAATTGAGCGCTCCTGAGGTCAATACTCCAGTTAGAAGTGGCAGAATTGTGCGATCCAGAAAATTCTTCCATTTGCTAATAGGACGGGGTTATTCTACAACATAAGTTTTTGTCAAACAAACCTTGGTAGCACCATGAACAGACTGAACGTGGGATTTTTGTTAGCCAGCCAGATCGACCTTACCTAACCTATCCGCCTGCAACTGAAGCTCGTCGACGTAGCGTTTCTTTTTTCAACTAGTTTTTTTTTTTCGTTTTCTCTCCACGTTATATGGAAAAACCGCACATTCTTTAAGATAATATCGCAAACGCGATGGGCATATCCTTCAATTTTTTTCTCGTTTGCCTTTTTCTTTCTTATCGGCTGGTAATGTATATCTTTTCTTCAAGAAAACATCAACAGCTCGCCTATGGTATCCCATATTCCAATATTCTAGCTACAATCCACCAAGTCATGGTCCTCAAAGCCGTTTTTCATGGTCATCGTCTATAAAGTGAGCTCTCATTTGAGACTTATTTCTGCAAGTTATCATCAAAAGTGCTTTTTCCGGGCAACTATCTAAAACAGCGCACAGCCCTGCTATGGGATTGGTAAAACTTCTTCAACCCTAATCTATTACACCTCATAAGTAGGTAGAGATACCTCATTGGATATAGGTGGTCACTAAACAAATTGTTGACAGCGGATGTAGTATTAGGCCCGGCTGATAGTTTTATAACCGTCCAATGTGTCTACGAACAAGCACTGCTCAAGTAAGTGGAAGCTAAATAACAATATGATGAGATGAATGCCAGTTCAATTGCACAAAATTTTTATACGAAAACTTAGATAAGAAAAAATATGTTGCAATGCTGTCAATAGATCTCAGCAAAGCATTTGACTCAGTAAATATCTATATTATTATTCAAAAGCTTAAGGAGTTGAGAGTTAATGGCAGTGCTACTAACCTCTTCGAAAGCTCTTTAACTAATAGAAAACAATTTGTTCAAATCAAAGATACAAAAATCTCAATTAAAAATGTTAAATCTGGCTTTCCACAAGGATCGAAGTTACCTACCACATTATTTTTATTATATACTAGCAGACCTGGCAGACGTTGTCCTTTCCTAAATTTGGCCTATCTGCATACATTTTAATAAGCTTTTTCCGGCTGACTCTGCCCTCCCCTCTCATCACTTTTTCCTAATCCTTTCATTCACTCCTCCCTCCGTCTTTTTCGCTTCATCTATCTACATCTTCGTCTCATTCTATCTCTTTCTCAATCTCCTTCTCCCTTTTATCTTCTCTCAATTCCTTCTCATTCTTCTGCATCCCTTATTGCCTGTCCCAGAGGGTGGTATGTATTTTATTCCAGACCCAGTCCCACTCCGACTCAGTTTAATATATATTGTTACGAATATTAACAAAACTAAGGGGTGCTGCTATCTCTAAGCCGATGCTAAACAGAGATATCATGCACATCCATAGATCAATCATTATGTATCTACATAAACGAAACAATAATTGCGTCTACACATATGTACCATGTACGTATACGAGCAGCGGAGAATAAATGCACAAACATATGCATATATCTGAGATACTCCTGAAAGTATGCAATGAGAGAAGCTATAAAATCGTGCAATTGTAGTTACAGCTGAGAAGTTTGAGAGCTGGTGGCAACTAGTAGACTCTGGAAGCGCCTAGAAGATGCGAACGTTGAAATCAGAGAGTATAAAAGGCAGCAAATGTAGAGGAGCTGGAATTCAATTTGATTTGAGCTATCAAGCAGTTACGATTAAGACGCTATCTAGCGAGCCATAGCCGTATTATTTTGAAAGTCAGTTTCATTTAAGCTATTAGTTTGGTTATTAAGCCTGCTAGTTGCAAAGTATAAGTGTTATTGTGAAGTACTTTAATAAAGGTCATTTTTCCATTATTCAATATTGGAGTTATTTATTCAACAGCTTAGTGATACGAACTTAGCAAAAGGGCAAATAAGAGGATTTGCAAGTAAAATCGTTACAATATAAATTTTTATTTTTCACACTTCACTATAATATTAAAACGAAATGCAGATATTCGTTGCTTTTGAAATTCGGCTTAAAAATTGCACATAGAACACCTAAAGACTCTCCTGAATTTAAAAAAAATGTCTTAGTACCTCAAATCGCGGGCCCCTCAGAAACCCCGGGCCCACCTCTCACCGGCCCTGGTGATATATATATATATACTAGCCTTTACCCGCGGCCCCGTCCGCAAGGAAAATTTTAAATATATGGGCTATTCGCGTTAGCCTGCTTATTATCTGTTTAAAATTTTGTTTTCAGTCTACTGCATTTTATTTTTGTAATTGAGTAAAAAAAAGAACCAAATGAGCTGATAACCTGATAGGATCCCAAATGATCCCGAAATTATCAAGAAAAAGCTACGAAATGACCCCAACGCTATCGCGGACGGATCCCGAAAACCATCCAGAAATGCCCCGAGAGGGTCTCCAAAAGTTCCCCGAATAGTCCCAAAAAAACCCGAAATGAGAGCGACACGATTCTAGACGTATCCAGAGAACCACACAGAAATGATCCCTGAAGATGTTCCAAAATGATCCCGAAAAGGTTCCGAAATGACCCTGACGGGCTCTCGGGCGGATCTCAAAAACCATCCAGAAAACATCCAGGAAGGGTCCCTAAATTATTCCGACTAACTCCAGAAAAAGTTCCGAAATGGCTCCGAGGGGATCCACGATGGATCGCGAAAACCATACAGAAATGATTCCGGAAAGATTCCAAAATGATCCCGAAATAGTCCGGAATTGACCCATATGGGATCCCGCACAGATCCAGAAATGATCCCGGAAGGGTGCAAAAACTATCCCGGAAAAGTAACAAAAAATCCCGAAATGGCTCCTACGGCATCCCGGACGGATCCAGAAATGATCTCGGAAGAGTCCCCAAATGATCCCAAAATGGTCCCGAAATGACCCTGATGGATCCGGCAAACCATCAAGAAATTATGCCGAAAGGGTCCCAAAATGATCCCGAAATAATACAGAAAAAGTCACGAAACGACCCCTAGAGGATCCCCAAATGATCCCGTATTAGCCCCGTAAAGGTCCCGAAATAACCCCGACGGGATCCCGGACAAATCCCGAAAACCATCCAGAAATCATGCCGGAAGGAATCCCAAATGATTCCGTAAAAGTCCCGCATTGATTCCGACGGGATCCCGAACGGATACCGAAAATCATCCAGAAGTGATGCCGGAAAGGTCCTTAAATGATCACCTAATAGTCCCGAAATGACCCTTAAGGGGTCATGGACGGATCCCATAAACCTTCCAGAAATGATCCCGATATAGTCCCGAAGAAGTCCCGAAATGACCCTGACGGGATCTCGAACGCACCCCTAAATGACCCTGACGGGATCCCGGACAGATCCCGAAATCCATACAGAAATGATCTTGGGAGGGACCCCAAATGATGCCGAAAAAGTCCCGCAATGATTCCGAGGGGATCCTGATCGGATACCGAAAACCATACAGAAGTGATGCCGGAAAGGTCCTCAAATGATCACCTAATACCAAAATGACCCTGACGGCATCCCGGACTGATCCCAAAATCCATTCAGAAATGATCTTGGGAAGGTCCCAAAATTATCCCGAAATAGTCTCGGAAAAATTCCGAAATTACCCTGACGGGTTCCCGGACGAATCCTGAAAGCCATCTCTAAATGATCCCGAAAAAGTCCCGAAATGACCCTGACTGGACCCCGAAAGGATCCCGAAAACTATCCAGAAATGATGCCGGAAATGTCCTCAAATGATCACCTAATAGTTCCGAAAAGACCCTGACGGGATCCCGAACGGATCCCGACAACTATCTAGAAATGATGCCGAAATGGTCCGCAAATGATCCCGTATTAGTCGAGAAAAAGTCCCGAAATGAACCCGACGGGATGCCGGACGAATCCCAAAAACCATCCAGAAATGATGCCGGAAGGGACACCAAATGATCCCGAAAAAGTGCCGCAATAATTCTGACGGGATCCTGAGCGGATCCCGAAAACCATCCAGAAATGATGGCGGAAGAGCCCCAAATGATCCCGAAAAAGTTCCCAAATGACCCCGACGATATCCCGGACGGATCCCGAAAACCATCCAGAAATGATGCCGGAAGAGCCCACAAATGATCCCGAAAAAGTTCCCAAATGACCCCGACGATATCCCGGACGGATCCCCAAAACCATCCAGAAATGATGCCGGAAGAGCCCCCAAATGATCCCGAAAAAGTCCCCAAATGACCCCGACGAGATCCCGCACGGATCCCGAAAACCATCCAGAAATGATGCCGGAAGAGCCCCAAATGATCCCAAAAAAGTCCCCAAATGACCCCGACATACTCCAGAAAAGGTTCCGAAATGGCTCCGAGGGAATCAACGACGTATCGCGAAAACCATACAGAAATGATTCCGGAAGGATCCCAAAATGATCCCGAAATAGTCCGGAAATGACCCAGATGGGATCCCGCACAGATCCAGAAATGATCCCGGAAGGGTCCAAAAACTATCCCGGAAAAGTACCAAAAAATCCCGAAATGGCTCCTACGGCATCCCGAACGGATCCAGAAATGATCTCGGAAGGGTCCCCAAATGATCCCAAAATGGTCCCGAAATGACCCTGATGGATACGGAAAACCATCAAGAAATTATGCCGAAAGGGTCCCAAAATGATCCCGAAATAATACAGAAAAAGTCACGAAACGACCCCTAGAGGATCCCCAAATGATCCCGTATTAGCCCCGAAAAGGTCCCGAAATAACCCCGACGGGATCCCGGACAAATCCCGAAAACCATCCAGAAATCATGCCGGAAGGAATCCCAAATGATTCCGTAAAAGTCCCGCATTGATTCCGACAGGATCCCGAACGGATACCGATAATCATCCAGAAGTGATGCCGGAAAGGTCCTTAAATATTCACCTAATAGTCCCGAAATGACTCTTAAGGGGTCATGGACGGATCCCATAAACCATCCAGAAATGATCCCGATATAGTCCCGAAGAAGTCCCGAAATGACGGGATCTCGAATGCACCCCTAAATGACCCTGACGGGATCCCGGACAGATCCCGAAATCCATCCAGAAATGATCTTGGGAGGGACCCAAAATGATCCCGAAAAAGTCCCGCAATGATTCCGAGGGGATCCTGATCGGATACCGAAAACCATCCAGAAGTGATGCCGGAAAGGTCCTCAAATGATCACCTAATACCAAAATGACCCTGACGGCATCCCGGACTGATCCCAAAATTCATCCAGAAATGATCTTGGGAAGGTCCCAAAATTATCCCGAAATAGTCTCGGAAAAGTCCAGAAATTACCCTGACGGGTTCCCGGACGAATCCTGAAAGCCATCCTTAAATGATCCCGAAAAATCGCCGAAATGACCCTGACGGGATCCCGAAAGGATTCCAAAAACTATCCAGAAATGATACCGGAAAGGTCCTCAAATGATCCCCTAATAGTTCCGAAATGACCGTGACGGGATCCCGAACGGATCCCGACAACTATCCAGAAATTATGCCGAAAGGGTCCGCAAATGATCCCGTATTAGTCGAGAAAAAGTCCCGAAATTACCCCGACGGGATGCCGGACGAATCCCAAAAACCATCCAGAAATGATGTCGGAAAGGTCCTCAAATGATCACCTAATACCAAAATGACCCTGACGGCATCCCGGACTGATCCCAAAATCCATCCAGAAATGATCTTGGGAAGGTCCCAAAATTATCCCGAAATAGTCTCGGAAAAGTCCAGAAATTACCCTGACGGATCCCGGACGAATCCTGAAAACCAATCTTAAATGATGCCGGAAAAGTCCCGAAATGACCCTGATGGGACTCGGAAAGGATCCCGAAAACTAACCAGAAATGATGCCGGAAAGGTCCTCAAATGATCTCCCAATAGTTCCGAAAAGAACCTGACGGGATCCCGAACGGATCCCGACAACTATCCAGAAATGATACCGAAAGGGCCCGCAAATGATCCCGTATTAGTCGAGAAAAAGTCCCGAAATGACCCCGACGGGATGCCGGACGAATCCCAAAAACCATCCAGAAATGATGTCGGAAGGGACCCCAATGATCCCGAAAAAGTCCCGCAATTATTCCGACGGGAATCTGAACGGATACCGAAAATCATCCAGAAGTGATGCCGGAACGGTCCTCAAATGCTCACCTAATAGTCCCAAAATGACAATGAGGGCATCCCGGACAAATCCCGAAATCCATTCAGAAATGATCTTGGGAAGGTCCCAAAATGATCCCGAAATAGTCTCGGAAAAGTCCAGAAATTACCCTGACGGGTTCCCGGACGAATCCTGAAAGCCATCCTTAAATGATCCCGAAAAATCGCCGAAATGACCCTGACGGGATCCCGAAAGGATTCCAAAAACTATCCAGAAATGATACCGGAAAGGTCCTCAAATAATCCCCTAATAGTTCCGAAATGACCGTGACGGGATCCCGAACGGATCCCGACAACTATCCAGAAATTATGCCGAAAGGGTCCGCAAATGATCCCGTATTAGTCGAGAAAAAGTCCCGAACCTGATGGGATCCCGGACGGATCCCGAAAACCATCAAGAAATGATGCCGGAAGAGCCCCCAAATGATCCCGAAAAAGTTCCCAAGTGACCCCGACGATATCCCGGACGGATCCCGAAAACCATCCAGGAATGATGCCGGAAGAGCCCCCAAATGATCCCGAAAAAGTCCCCAAATGACCCCGACGAGATCCCGCACGGATCCCGAAAACCATCCAGAAATGATGCCGGAAGAGCCCCAAATGATCCCAAAAAAGTCCCCAAATGACCCCGACATACTCCAGAAAAGGTTCCGAAATGGCTCCGAGGGAATCAACGACGGATCGCGAAAACCATACAGAAATGATTCCGGAAGGATCCCAAAATGATCCCGAAATAGTCCGGAAATGACCCAGATGGGATCCCGCACAGATCCAGAAATGATCCCGGAAGGGTCCAAAAACTATCCCGGAAAACTAACAAAAAATCCCGAAATGGCTCCTACGGCATCCCGGACGGATCCAGAAATGATCTCGGAAGGGTCCCCAAATGATCCCAAAATGGTCCCGAAATGACCCTGATGGATCCGGCAAACCATCAAGAAATTATGCCGGAAGGGTCCCCAAATGATCCCGAAATAAAACAGAAAAAGTCACGAAACGACCCCTAGAGGATCCCCAAATGATCCCGTATTAGCCCCGAAAAAGTCCCAAAATGACCCTGACGGGATCCCGAAAGGATTCCGAAAACAATACAGAAATGATGCCGGAAAAGTCCTCAAATGATCCCCTAATAGTCCCGAAATGACCGTGACGGGATCCCGACAACTATCCAGAAATGATGCCGAAAGGGCCCGAAAATGATCCCGTATTAGTCGAAAAAAAGTCCCGAAAGGACCACGACGGGATCCCGGACGAATCCCAAAAACCATCCAGAAATGATGTCGGTAGGTATCCCAAATGATCCCGAAATAGTCCCGAAATGACCTCGTCGGCATCCCGGACGGATCCTGAAAATTATTCAGAAATGATGTCGGAAAGGTTCCCAAATGATCCCCTAATAGTCCCGAAATTACCCTAATGGGATCCCGGACGGATCCCGAAAACGATCCAGAAATGATGCCGAAAGGGTTCCCAAATGATCCCGTATTAGTCGCGAAAAAGTCCCGTAATTACCCCGACGGGATCCCGGACGGATCCCGAAAACCATCCAGAAATAATGCCCAAAGGGTTCCCAAATGATCCCGTATTAGTCGCGAAAAAGTACCGAAATGACCCCGACGGGATCCCGGACGGATCCCGAAAACCATCCAGAAATGATGCCGGATGAGCCCCAAAATGATCCCGAAAAAGTCCCCAAATTACCCCGACGAGATCCCGGACGGATCCCGAAAACCATCCAGAAATGATGCCGGAAGAGCCCCCAAATGATCCCGAAAAAGTCCCCATATGACCCCGACGAGATCCCGCACGGATCCCGAAAACCATCCAGAAATAATGCCGGAAGGGTCCCCAAATGATCGCGAAATAGTCCCGAAATGATTCCGGAATAGTCCCGAAAATGTTCCAAAATAACCCCGACGGGATCCCGGACGGATCCCGTAAACTATACAGAAATGATCCCGGAAGGGTCCCAAAATGATCCCGAAATAGTCCCGAAAAAGTCCCGAAATTACCCCGGCGTAATCCCGGACCGATCCCGAAAACCATCCAGAAATGATCCCGGAAGGGTCTCGATATGACCCTTACGGGATTACAAATAAGGTGAAGCTAATTATAAAACCATGTTAATAAGGCAGCAGGGGCATTGGAGCGAATAAAAAGTTAGATAGAAACATACAGGTAAAGCTAATAAAAGCGTGCTAATAAAAACAAATGATGGAGGGCGGATGGCGGGAGTAGAGGAGAGGACCACTGATCGTTCCTCCAAACTTTTCTAGATCTCGTTCTGTATGTACCAGATACCAAAAACTATTGATTTAGGAGAAAATTTAGATTGAGTTATAACAATTTATGGAGTTTACACCAGAGGGTGAGATAAAGGGGGGCGGGCGGAGGGTGTCACTGCTTACTTTGTAAGCCCTCGACTTATTTGACCCCTTGAGTCTGTGATATTGGTGAAGGCCAGTATACGTAAAGTTATAATGCGTAAAAATTATGAAAAATAATTTCTCGAAGGGGTCGTGGGACCCCCACCCCTCTTTCCATGTTCGAAAAAAATTTCGCTAGTAGACTACTGTCTGTGTCCCAAATTTCATCAAAATCCGTGTAGCCATTCTGGCGTGATTCAGTCGCAAAGACGAAAAAATATAATAATTAAATTATAACTGTCCCTAGGGGGCGGAGACCACGCCCCTTTTGAAAAATATATAGCTAGTAGATCCTTCTAGACTATTGGCTATATGTGTGCAAAATTTCATCCAAATCGGTCCAGCCGTTCTTGCGTTATTGATTCACAAAGACAAACGTCTGGACAAACATCCAAACATCCAAACATCCAAACATCTTCACATCCAAACTTTGCCATTTATAATATATACTAGCCTTTACCCGCGGCCCCGTCCGCAAGGAGAAATTTAAATATATGGGCTATTCGCGTTAGCCTGCTTATCAAGTTATCTGTTTAAAATTTTGTTTTCTGTCTAATGCATTTTATTTTTGTAATTGAGTAAAAAAAAGAACTAAATGAGCTGATAACCTGATAGGATCCCAAATGATCCCGAAATTATCCAGAAAAAGCTACCAAATTACCCACGTTATCGCGGACGGATCCCGAAAACCATCCAGAAATGCCCCGAAAGGGTCTCCAAAAGTTCCCGGAATAGTACCAAAAAAACCAGAAATGACAACAGAAATGATCCCTGAAGGTGTTCCAAAATGATCCCGAAAAGGTTCCGAAATGACCATGACTGGCTCCCGGGCGGATCTCAAAAGTCATCCAGAAAATATCCAGGAAGGGTCCCTAAATTATCCCGACATACTCCAGAAAAAGTTCCGAAATGGCTCCGAGGGGATCCACGACGGATCGCGAAAACCATACAGAAATGAACCCGGAAGGGTCCCAAAATGATCCCGAAATAGTCCGGAAATGACCCAAATGGGATCCCGCACAGATCCAGAGATGTTCCCGGAAGGGTCCAAAAACTATCCCGGAAAAGTTACAAAAAATCCCGAAATGGCTCCTACGGCATCCCGGACGGATCCAGAAATGATCTCGGAAGGGTCCCCAAATGATCCCAAACTGGTCCCGAAATGACCCTGATGGATCCGGCAAACCATCATGAAATTATGCCGGAAGGGTCCCCAAATGATCCCGAAATAAAACAGAAAAAGTCACGAAACGACCCATAGAGGATCCCCAAATGATCCCGTATTAGCCCCGAAAAGGTCCCGAAATAACCCCGACGTGATCCCGGACAAATCCCGAAAACCATCCAGAAATGATGCCGGAAGGGATCCCAAATGATTCCGAAAATGTCCCGCAATGATTCCGACGGGATCCCGAACGGATACCGAAAATCATCCAGAAGTGATGCCGGAAAGGTCCTCAAATGATCACCTAATAGTCCCGAAATGATCCTAAAGGGCTCCTGGACGGATCCCGTAAACCATCCAGAAATGATTCCGATACAGTCCCGAAGAAGTCCCGAAAGGACCCTGACGGGATCTCGAACGCATCCCTAAATGATCCTGACGGGATCCCGGACAGATCCCGAAATCTATCCAGAAATGATCTTAGGAGGGACCCGAAATGATCCCGAAAAAGTCTCGGAAAAGTCCAGAAATTACCCTGACGGGTTCCCGGACGAATCCTGAAAGCCATCCTTAAATGATCCCGAAAAAGTCCCGAAATGACCCTGATGGGACACCGAAAGGATCCCGAAAACTCTCCAGAAATGATGTCGGAAAGGTCCTCAAATGATCTCCTAATAGTTCCGAAAAGACACCGACGGGATCCCGAACGGATCCCGACAACTATCTAGAAATGATGCCGAAAGGGGCCGCAAATGATCCCGTATTAGTCGAGAAAAAGTCCCGAAATGACCCCGATGGGATGCCGGATGAATCCCAAAAACCATCCAGAAATGATGCCGGAAGAGACCCCAAATGATCCCGAAAAGTCCCGCAATTATACCGACGGGATCCTGAACGGATACCGAAAACCATCCAGAAGTGATGCCGGAAAGGTCCTCAAATGATCACCTAATAGTCCCAAAATGACCCTGACGGCATCCCGGACTGATCATGAAATCCATCCAGAAATGATCTTGGGAAGGTCCCAAAATTATCCCGAAATAGTCCCGAAATGACCGTGACGGGATCCCGAGAGGATTCCGAAAACTATCCAGAAATGATGCCGGAAAGGTCCTCAAATGCTCCCCTAATAGTCCCGAAATGACCGTGACGGGATCCCGAACGGATCCCGACAACTATCCAGAAATGATGCCGAAAGGGTCCGCAAATGATCCCGTATTAGTCGAGAAAAAGTCCCGAAATGACCCCGATGGGATGCCGGATGAATCCCAAAAACCATCCAGAAATGATGCCGGAAGAGCCCCCAAATGATCCCGAAAAGTCCCCAAATGACCCCGACGAGATCCCGGACGGATCCCGAAAACCATCCAGAAATGATGCCAGAAGAGCCCCCAAATGATCCCGAAAAAGTCCCCAAATAACCCCGACGAGATCCGGGACGGATACCGAAAACCATCCAGAAATGATGCCGAAAGGGTTCCCAAATTATCCCGTATTAGTCGTGAAAAAGTCCCGAAATGACCCCGACGGGATCCCGGACGGATCCCGAAAACCATCCAGAAATGATGCCGGAAGAGCCCCCAAATGATCCCGAAAAAGTCCCCAAACGACTCCGACGAGATCCCGGACGGATCCCGAAAACCATCCAGAAATGATGCCGGAAGAGCCCCCAAATGATCCCGAAAAAGTCCCCAAATTACCCCGACGAGATCCCGGACGGATCCCGAAAACCATCCAGAAATGATGCCGAAAGGGTCCCCAAATGATCCCGTATTAGTCGCGAAAAAGTCCCGAAATGACTCCGACGGGATGCCGGACGAATCCCGAAGACCATCCAGAAATGATGCCTAAAACCCAAAATAACCCCGAAAAAGTCCCGTAATGATCCCGGCAACCATCAAGAATTTATCTCTCGAAGGTACGCAAATGATCCCGAAAGTACCCCGACGGGATCCCGGACGGATCCCGAAAACCATCCAGAAATTATGCCGGAAGGGTCCCCAATTGATCGCGAAATAAACGCGAAATGATTCCGGAATAGTCCCGAAAATGTCCCAAAATAACCCCGACGAGATCCCGGACGGATTCCGAAAACTATACAGAAATTACCCCGGAAGGGTCCCAAAATGATCCCGAAATAGTCCCGAAAAAGTCCCGAAATTACCCCGGCGGGATCCCGGACCGATCCCGAAAACCATCCAGAAATGATCCCGGAAGGGTCTCCATATGAGGTGAAGCTAATTATAAAACCATGTTAATAAGGCAGCAGGCGCAGGAGCGAATGAAAAGTTACATAGAAACGTACAGGTAAAGCTAATAAAAGCGTGCTAATAAAAACAATTGAAGGAAGGAGGATGGCGGGGATAAAAGGAGAGGACCACTGATCGTTCCTCCAAAATTTTCTAGATTTCGATCTGTATGTGCCAGATACCAAAAACTATTGATTTAGGAGAAAATGTATATTGAGTTATAACAATTTATAGATTTTACACCAGAGTGGGTGATAAAGGGGGCAAGGGGGCGGAGGGTGTCACTGCTTACTTTGTAAGCCCTCCACTTATTTGACCCCTTGAGTCTGTGATATTGGTGAACGCCAGTATACGTAAAGTTATAATGTGTAAAAATTATTAAAAAGTAATTGCTCGAAGAGGTCGTGGGCCCCCACCCCTCTTTCCATGTTCGAAAAAAATTTCGCTAGTAGACTACTGTCTGTGTCCCATATTTCATCAAAATCCGTGTAGCCATTCTTTCGTGATTCAGTCGCAAAGACGAAAAAATATAATAATTAAATTATAACTGTTCCTAGGGGGCGGGGACCACGACCCTTTTCAAAAATATATAGCTAGTAGATCCTTCTAGACTATTGGCTATATGTGTGCAAAATTTCATCCAAATCGGTACAGCCGTTCTTGCGTGATTGAGTCACAAAGACAAACGTCTGGACAAACATCCAAACATCCAAACATCCAAACTTTCCCATTTATAATATACTAGCCTTTACCCGCGGCCCCGTCCGCAAGGAGAAAATGAAATATGTGGGCTATTCACGTTAGCCTGCTTATAAAGTTATCTGTTTAACATTTTTTTTCTGTCTAATGCATTTTATTTTTGTAATTGAGTAAAAAAAAGGACTTTTTGAGCTGATAACCTGATAGGATCCCAAAATGATAACGAAATTATCCAGAAAAAGCCACGAAATGACCCCGACGCTATCGCGGACGGATCCCGAAAACCATCCAGAAACGCCCCGGAAGTGTTTCCAAAAGTTCCCGAAGTAGTCCCAAAAAAACCCGAAATGACAACGACACGATTCTAGACTTATCCAGATAACCACACAGAAATGATGCCTCAAGGGTACCAAATTGATCCCGAAATAGTCCCGAAAAAGTTCCGAAATTACCCTGACGGGCTCCCGGACGGATCTCAGAAACCATCCAGAAAATATCCAGGAAGGGTCCCTAAATTATCCCGACTAACTCCAGAAAAAGTTCCGAAATGGCTCCGAGGGGATCCACGATGGATCGCGAAAACCATACAGAAATGATTCCGGAAGGATTCCAAAATGATCCCGAAATAGTCCGGAATTGACCCAGATGGGATCCCGCACAGATCCAGAAATGATCCCGGAAGGGTGCAAAAACTATCCCGGAAAAGTAACAAAAAATCCCGAAATGGCTCCTACGGCATCCCGGACGGATCCAGAAATGATCTCGGAAGGGTCCCCAAATGATCCCAAAATGGTCCCGAAATGACCCTGATGGATCCGGCAAACCATCAAGAAATTATGCCGAAAGGGTCCCAAAACGATCCCGAAATAATACAGAAAAAGTCTCGAAACGACCCCTAGAGGATCCCCAAATGATCCCGTATTAGCCCCGAAAAGGTCCCGAAATAACCCCGACGGGATCCCGGACAAATCCCGAAAACCATCCAGAAATGATGCCGGAAGGTATCCCAAATGATTCCGTAAAATTCCCGCATTGATTCCGACGGGATCCCGAACGGATACCGAAAATCATCCAGAAGTGATGCCGCAAAGGTCCTCAAATGATCACCTAATAGTCCCGAAATGACCCTTAAGGGGTCATGGACGGATCCCATAAACCATCCAGAAATGATCCCGATATATTCCCGAAGAAGTCCCGAAATGACCCTGACGGGATTTCGAACGCACCCCTAAATGACTCTGACGGGATCCCGGACAGATCCCGAAATCCATCAAGAAATGATCTTGGGAGGGACCCCAAATGATCCCGAAAAAGTCCCGCAATGATTCCGAGGGAATCCTGATCGGATACCGACAACCATCCAGAAGTGATGCCGGAAAGGTCCTCAAATGATCACCTAATACCAAAATGACCCTGACGGCATCCCGGACTGATCCCAAAATCCATCCAGAAATGATCTTGGGAAGGTCCCAAAATTATCCCGAAATAGTCTCGGAAAGGTTCAGAAATTACCCTGACGGGTTCCCGGACGAATCCTGAAAGCCATCTCTAAATGATCCCGAAAAAGTCCCGAAATGACCATGACTGGACCCCGAAAGGATCCCGAAAACTATCCAGAAATGATGCCGGAAATGTCCTCAAATGAACACCTAATAGTTCCGAAAAGACCCTGACGGGATCCCGAACGGATCTCGACAACTATCTAGAAATGATGCCGAAAGGGCCCGCAAATGATCCCGTATAAGTCGAGAAAAAGTCCCGAAATGAATCCGACGGGATGCCGGACGAATCCCAAAAACCAGCCAGAAATGATGCCGGAAGGGACACCAAATGATCCCGAAAAAGTCCCGCAGTAATTCCGACGGGATCCTGAGCGGATACCGAAAACCATCCAGAAGTGATGCCGAAAAAGTCCTCAAATGATCACCTAATAGTCCCAAAATGACCCTGACGGCATCCCGTACAGATCCCGAAATCCATCCAGAAATGATCTTGGGAGGGTCCCAAAATTATCCCGAAATAGTCTGGGAAAAGTCCAGAAATTACCCTGACGGATACCGGACGAATCCTGAAAACCAATCTTAAATGATGCCGAAAAAGTCCCGAAATGACCCTGATGGGACCCGGAAAGGATCCCGAAAACTAACCAGAAATGATGCCGGAAAGGTCCTCAAATGATCTCCCAATAGTTCCGAAAAGACCCTGACGGGATCCCGAACGGATCCCGACAACTATCCAGAAATGATACCGAAAGGGCCCGCAAATGATCCCGTATTAGTCGAGAAAAAGTCCCGAAATGACCCCGACGGGATGCCGGACGAATCCCAAAAACCATCCAGAAATGATTTTGGAAGGGACCCCAATGATCCCGAAAAAGTCCCGCAATTATTCCGACGGGAATCTGAACGGATACCGAAAACCATCCAGAAGTGATGCCGGAACGGTCCTCAAATGTTCACCTAATAGTCCCAAAATGACCCTGAGGGCATCCCGGACAAATCCCGAAATCCATCCAGAAATGATCTTGGGAAGGTCCCAAATGATCCCGAAATAGTTTCGGAAAAGTCCAGAAATTACCCTGACGGGTTCCCGGACGAATCCTGAAAGCCATCCTTAAATGATCCCGAAAAAGCCCCGAAATGACCCTGACGGGATCCCGAAAGGATTCCAAAAACTATCCAAAAATGATGCCGGAAAGGTCCTCAAATGATCCCCTAATAGTTCCGAAATGACCGTGACGGGATCCCGAACGGATCCCGACAACTATCCAGAAATTATGCCGAAAGGGTCCGCAAATGATCCCGTATTAGTCGAGAAAAAGTCCCGAAATGACCCCGACGGGATCCCGGACGAATCCCAAAAACCATCCAGAAATGATGCCGGTAGGTATCCCAAATGATCCCGAAATAATCCCGAAATGACCTCGTCGGCATCCCGGATGGATACCGTAAATTATCCAGAAATGATGCCGGAAAGGTCCACAAATGATCCCCTAATAGTCCCGAAATTACCCTGATGGGATCCCGGACGGATCCCGAAAACCATCCAGAAATGATGCCGGAAGAGCCCCCATATGATCCCAAAAAAGTCCCAAATGACCCCGACGATATCCCGGACGGATCCCGAAAACCATCCAGAAATGATGCCGGAAGAGCCCCCAAATGATCCCGAAAAAGTCCCCAAATGACCCCGACGAGATCCCGCACGGATCCCGAAAACCATCCAGAAATGATGCCGGAAGAGCCCCGAATGATCCGGAAAAGTCCCCAAATGACCCCGAGATACTCCAGAAAAGGTTCCGAAATGGCTCCGAGGGAATCAACGACGGATCGCGAAAACCATACAGAAATGATTCCGGAAGGATCCCAAAATGATCCCGAAATAGTCCGGAAATGACCCAGATGGGATCCCGCACAGATCCAGAAATGATCCCGGAAGGGTCCAAAAACTATCCCGGAAAAGTAACAAAAAATCCCGAAATGGCTCCTACGGCATCCCGGACGGATCCAGAAATGATCTCGGAAGGGTCCCAAAATGATCCCAAAATGGTCCCGAAATGACCCTGATGGATCCGGCAAACCATCAAGAAATTAAGCCGAAAGGGTCCCCAAATGATCCCGAAATAAAACAGAAAAAGTCACGAAACGACCCCTAGAGGATCCCCAAATGATCCCGTATTAGCCCAAAAAAGTCCCAAAATGACCCTGACGGGATCCCGAAAGGATTCCGAAAACAATACAGAAATGATGCCGGAAAGGTCCTCAAATGATCCCCTAATAGTCCCGAAATGACCGTGACGGGATCCCGACAACTATCCAGAAATGATGCCGAAAGGGTCCGCAAATGATCCCGTATTAGTCGAAAAAAAGTCCCGAAAGGACCACGATGGGATCCCGGACGAATCCGAAAAACCATCCAGAAATGATGCCGGTAGGTATCCCAAATGATCCCGAAATAGTCCCGAAATGACCTCGTCGGCATCCCGGACGGATCCCGAAAATTATCCAGAAATGATGCCGGAAAGGTTCCCAAATGATCCCCTAATAGTCCCGAAATTACCCTAATAGGATCCCGGACGGATCCCGAAAACCATCCAGAAATGATGCCGAAAGGGTTCCCAAATGATCCCGTATTAGCCGCGAAAAAGTCCCGAAATGACCCCGACGGGATCCCGGACGGATCCCGAAAACCATCCAGAAATGATGCCGGATGAGCCCCAAAATGATCCCGAAAAAGTCCCCAAATGACCCCGACGAGATCCCGGACGGATTCCGAAAACCATCCAGAAATGATGCCGGAAGAGCCCCCAAATGATCCCGAAAAAGTCCCCAAATGACCCCGACGATATCCCGGACGGATGCCGAAAACCATCCAGAAATGATGTCGGAAGAGCCCTCAAATGATCCCGAAAAAGTCCCCATATGACCCCGACGAGATCCCGCACGGATCCCGAAAACCATCCAGAAATGATGCCGGAAGGGTCCCCAAATGATCGCGAAATAGTCCCGAAATGATTCCGGAATAGTCCCGAAAATGTTCCAAAATAACCCCGACGGGATCCCGGACGGATCCCGTAAACTATACAGAAATGATCCCGGAAGGGTCCCAAAATGATCCCGAAATAGTCCCGAAAAAGTCCCGAAATTACCCCGGCGTAATCCCGGACCGATCCCGAAAACCATCCAGAAATGATCCCGGAAGGGTCTCGATATGACCCTTACGGGATTACAAATAAGGTGAAGCTAATTATAAAACCATGTTAATAAGGCAGCAGGCGCATTGGAGCGAATAAAAATTTAGATAGAAACATACAGGTAAAGCTAATAAAAGCGTGCTAATAAAAACAATTGATGGAGGGCGGATGGCGGGAGTAGAGGAGAGGACCACTGATCGTTCCTCCAAAATTGTCTAGATCTCGTTCTGTATGTACCAGATACCAAAAACTATTGATTTAGGAGAAAATTTAGATTGAGTTATAACAATTTATGGATTTTACACCAGAGGGGGAGATAAAGGGGGCGGTCGGGGGGTGTCACTGCTTACTTTGTAAGCCCTCGACTTATTTGACCCCTTGAGTCTGTGATATTGGTGAAGGCCAGTATACGTAAAGTTATAATTTGTAAAAATTATGAAAAATAATTTCTCGAAGGGTCGTGGGACCCCCACTCCTCTTTCAATGTTCGAAAAAAATTTCGCTAGTAGACTACTGTCTGTGTCCCATATTTCATCAAAATCCGTGTAGCCATTCTTTCGTGATTCAGTCGCAAAGACGAAAAAATATAATAATTAAATTATAACTGTTCCTAGGGGGCGGGGACCACCCCTCTTTTGAAAAATATATAGCTAGTAGATCCTTCTAGACTATTGGCTATATGTGTGCAAAATTTCATCCAAATCGGTCCAGCCGTTCTTGCGTTATTGAGTCACAAAGACAAACGTCTGGACAAACATCCAAACATCCAAACATCCAAACATCCAAACATCCAAACATCCAAACATCCAAACATCTAAACATCCAAACATCCAAACATCTTAACATCCAAACTTTCCCATTTATAATATATATTAGATTAGATTAGATTAGATTAGATTAGATTAGATGTATGCAAAGTTAAATAAGCACGTGCTCAAACATATCAAAACCAACTGAAAAGAGGTGCACCACTGCGTATACGTAACATTTTATTATTACGTGTGATAAAATAATTAAAAAAAATTTTAAGTTAAACGGTTTTATTGAAAACAATACTTACATGAAATAATAATAATACGAAAAGCTAGAAAATAATTAGGTATGTCCTAGGTACTAGTCATCACACTCCTTATCCATTTAGGGCGTTGATCAGACAATTAAATAAAAGCGTTGGGCGCGTGAAATTTCTAAAAATGTGAGGCGTAGCATAACCTGATTAAGGTTCAGTTGGTTTTACTTATGACTATCAATAGAAATATGACACGGCCAACGCTTTTATTTAATTGTCTGATCAACGCCATAGATTGATAAGGAGTGTGATGACTAGTACCTAGGATCTACCTAATTATTTTCTAGCTTTTCGTATTATTATTATTTCATGTAAGTATTGTTTTCAATAAAACCGTTTAAATTAAAAATTTTATTTTAATTATTTTATTTTCAAGTTTTTAGTCTTTATTTAATTGCTTATTATTACTCATTCTACTTAGTTCATTTAGTGACTCATTATTACAAGGACTCTTTCCTGACAATTTGTTACAATCTAAGTCCTCAATACGTAATCCTTTCAAAGACTTTACTCGACTCTGCGCCACGTATGCTTGTCCCTCCTCCAACTCCAAAATATTTTGATGTCACTTCTACCGGTCTGTATGCAATATTTGTTCCAAATATGAGCCAAATCGGGCATCATAGGTCGCTTTCTATTCATGTATGTATTATGTGTTCCAAATATGGACCAAATCAAATCGGACCACAAATACGATTTTTGTGAATATCTCGATCCTTGCGCCACCTATCGGCGATTTTTTTTATAGGTCGCTTTCTATTCTTGTATGTATTATGTGCTCCAAGCATGAGCCAAATCGGTCCACAAATACGATTTTTGTGAATATCTCGATCCCTGCGCCACCTAGCGGCGATTTTTTTTCATAAGTCGCTTTTTATTCTTGCATGTATTATGTATTCCAAATATGAGCCAAATCGGACCACAAATACGATTTTTGTGAATATCTCGATCCATGCGCCACCTAGCGGCGATTTTTTTCACAGGTCGATTTCTATTCTTGCATGTATTATGTGCTCCAAATATGAGCCAAATCGGACCACAAATACGATTTTTGTGAATATCTCGATCCATGCGCCACCTAGCGGCGATTTTTTTCACACGTCTATTTCTATTCTTGCATGTATTATGTGTTCCAAATATGAGCCAAATCGGACCACAAATACGATTTTTGTGAATATCTCGATCCATGCGCCACCTAGCGACGATTTTTTTCTTATTATTGCATTGTCATCGGGTTCTGAACTATATTCCAATTTCAAGCTTGTAGCTTATCGGGAAGTTACTTAAATTTCAATTACAAGATTCGTTCACAACGGCCGTGCATGCGGCCGTGCAGCCTGTCAACTCAAGCTAAATAAAACCGTTTAATAAAAAAATAAAAAATGTGCAATAAAATAATGTTGCGACTATAAACTGAGATATAACCTATTCTATGTCTCAAGTTAGATCAAACTACACACGGGGTGCAAAACAAATTTAAAATCGGTTCAGTAGTTTAGGAGTCCATCGCGGCCGAAAATGTTGTGACACGTGTTTTTTATATATTAAGATAAACAATATATTTAAACTTGATTTGAATGGAATTCCGCAATTATATGCCGATGAGGGGTATTTTTTGTATGCTACTAATATGCAGAGATCTTAAGTTGACTGCACAATGGTTTCAGCGTAATTTATTAAAAATTAATCTATCTAACACTAACTTTGTAATATTCAACAATTATAAAAATATACCTAGTTTGAATGATTTGAAGGGAATTTTTCTGGATGGCAGCTTTAGAGAGTCGACAATTTAAAGTACCTCGGAATTTGGTTTGATGCCAATTGGCGAGAACATATAAACAAATTGAAAATGAAATTAGTACCTCTAAATTGTGCTGTTTATAGAAATCGGAAACTTATTCCACAAAAACACATGTGGCTTCTGTACAACGCCTTGGTTATGTCACATATTAATTATTTAAATCCAATTTGGAACACTTGTTCCGAACAGCTAACAAATGAAATACAAAGAATTCAAATTAAAATAATAAAAAATATTTTAAATTTTCTGCTTAGGGCAGCAAGTGTACTGCTATACCAAGACAGGCTTGATGTACGCAAGAACTCCATCCTTCAAACTTTAATATTATTTTATAAAATTAAAAATAACTTACTAAAGCATAATTTAGACATTCCAGAAGAATCAACCCCAGAATATACACTTAGAGTTAGAATAAATATGAAACAACATATCTATCGAATGGAAAGATGTGGGAAATTACTAAGACATTATGGTGTTAAACTTTTCAACAAACTTCCAGTTGAAGTTAAAAGTGCAAGAAATGTGCAATGGTTTAAATTCCTAGGTCAAACGGCTACTTCTTACAAATTTCGATTTTAATATCTAGATGCAAAGTACGTTCTAAACGATATTTTTAATTGTACTAATATAATATTCAATTATTAAGCTAAATTTTAGTTTTAATTAAATTTTAATTATTATTTGCTTACTGTTGTCGTTCATTGCAACCTCTCATAATAATTAATAACAAATAGAGTAAAATAGAAATAAGCTATTTTCTCTCGCAAAAACTTAGCTGTTTTGAAAAATCTTGTAATAGTTTTAAACTTTGTTGTCAATAAAGAAAAAGAAATAAATTTATGAGCATATCTGATGACAAACCATAAAGCAAAGAAATGGAGCGACTCCGATTGAAATTCAAACTCATTGCAACCGACTCTCTTTTGAGTTAAGTATGCAAATGATGTATACCCAAACTAAGCGGCGGCCACTACGGTGTGATGGTAGCGTGCTCCGCCTACCACACGGAATGCCCTGGGTTCGCACCCCGGGCAAAGCAACATCAAAATTTTAGAAATAAGGTTTTTAAATTAGAAGACAATTTTTCTAAGCGCGGTCGCTCCTCGGCAGTGTTTGGCAAGCGCTCCGGGAGTATTTCTGCCATGAAAAGCTCTCAGTGAAAACTCATCTGCCTTGCAGATGCCGTTCGGAGTCGGCATAAAACATGTAGATCCCGTCCGGCCAATTTGTATGGAAAATCAAGAGGAGCACGACGCAAATTGGAAGAGAAGCTCGGCCTTAGATCTCTTCGGAGGTTATCGCGCCTTACATTTATTTATTTTTAAACTAAGCAAAATATTAGTAGTCTGGCTGATTTAATAACTTCCTCACCTTCTGCAAAATAGTTGTTGTGGTTAACTTGACAATTTCGTGAAGAGCTTAGCTCTCGAACAAAACTAATGAAAAGTGATAGGTTGGAGTGGTACACACGAACGCAGTCTTTAATGAAAGAGTAACAATGTATAAAACAAAAAATAACGCTTTAATAAAAAAAAAGCAGACGTTTCAGAAAATTGCTTAGGGCCGCGGCACAATGCAATTTTTCATATAGATACGTTTAACAAGCTTTTGCATTCCAGAAATATCGCGACAATCAACTAAGATGTTGCATTTATAAATATGAAGGAACTCCAGACTTGGCAATTGAAGTTCATTTCGCTTTGCCATTAACAAACGAAATTTCGTGAAGCACTGTTATAAACATTCTCCCTATACAACAGAAATACTTGCTAACATATTTTGTGTTGTATTCATTTGTTTTAAAATGTTGGAAAAGTTATCAATGAGTGGGAAAAATAATTTCACTTGCAAAGTGTGCCAGCACCATTAAGCAAAGCAAATCTTCTCCAAATTCTACTTCTTATGCTTTGCATGCTACAAAAGTTGCAAGTTGGCTACTCTTTTATGTCAGATGGCGCCAGTGTCGCTCAATCTACCGTTCTCCATAAATACGTGCAATCTACTCACAATGCACAAGATTGAGTTAAACGCTTCTATATGAAAAAATGTGTGACGAGGCTTTAAGTCTTTGAGAGTATGGGCGCTTGAAATATTCCTATATAATCTTAAGCAAATATTTTCGCTACAAAAGTAATTGCGAATTTCAAGCACGCACTAAACTACGCACAGCAATAACGAATGCTAAAGAAGGGAGCAAACACAAATGAAAAGAAAAATTTCCGTTATAAAAGTGCCAACGCTTATTTGTTTAGTGATGAGTACATACATAAATGTTCAATTCAGCTTGGCAATTGAAAATGCTTCGGTATACAAAAAGACCATGTACATGCGTACCAGGGAAAAGCATTAAGCAGCCTGCAACTCAAATCGATCGTAGAAGTAAGATCATAATCTATAGATGTTTCAAGCTCCTTCGGAGTGAGACCTTTAAATACGAGTAAACACCAATGTACAATAGGAGAACCTTCCCATACAAAAGCTAGTTCAAGTTGGGTTAGGAAAAAAGTAAGAGGAAGACCAACAATGTTTGGGTCCATAAAAAAAGATCTTACAAGGCACGATATATATTTGAGGAGATATAAAAATAAAATAAATATAAGGCGCGATAACCTCCGAAGAGATTTTAGGCCGATCTTCTCTTCCAATTTGCGTGCTCCTTTAAATTTTTCCTACAAATTGCAGGGACGGAACATACTTGTTTTATGCCAACTCCGAACGGTATCTGCAGAGCAGATGAGCTTTCACTGAGAAGCTTTTCATGGCAAAAATACACTCGAAATGCTTACCAAACACTGCGGAGGGGCGACCCCACTTAGAAAAATTTTCTTCTAATTGAAAAAATGTTGATGTTGCTTTGCACGAAGCGTGAACCCAGTATCTTTGGTATGGTAAGTGGAGCACGCTACCATCACACAACGGCGGCCGGGTTATGAGGAGATATAGGCCGAGCTTTATTTAAAATTCATCTCACATGGTTCTTTACTCAATCCTTTCATCGCAGTGGAAGTGTATTAGATACTGAAATACTTTTTTCTAGAAAGTTTTCGTGCCTTTGGCGGGATGCATGTAAGAAAGTTTGGT
>NW_027137319.1:0-49881 GCF_040869045.1 Eurosta solidaginis | reverse complement strand
ACTCACAGTTAAAAGGGGAATTTATTATAAAATTAAAATAAACGAATTTATTGCTCTTTTGCGAAATAATGTTATATTTCTTCGCAAAATTACTTTAATTTATTTCGCTGCTCTCATATATTAATTTTTATCTATGAAAATAATGTAAAATTCTTACTTTGTACTGACATGTGATAAACAAGTCAGCATATACAGTATGACGTCACAGTGCGAATTCGGGCCAGAAACGGGTAAAACACCATTCTTATGTAGCAACTGCAACACAGTTGCTACAAATTTGGCAACGTGACTGCGCGAACAATTTTTCGGCAGAATATGATAGGGGGTTTCAAATAGCAAATAAAAATGTCCATAAGCTGTGACAACTCGGCAATTCAGGATATGGGAAAATTATTTGCAATAATTTATATGAACAATGAATGGAAAGTTTTAGATTATATAGTTAATATGTTAGTGGACAATTAATAGGCAATATCTGTGCATGTTTATTTGCATTTTTTACTACCATATTAGTACTTTCATACAGGCTTATAAATAGTTTGGTATTATTTCATAGGAAAAGTGCGGGGTTATGAAAGTAGTTATGCTCGTCATAATGAATACCCCCAATATGCATCGAAGTTGGAATTTATAAAATCGCAAAAATTTGTCTTTTGACGATTTTATCAAATGCCATGTTGCCGAATCGCAAAATTCTATCACCAATTCGGACAACTTAAGAAGAAGCATTTATGAATGAAAAATCAAGAGGAAGCTAGTTTTCAGGATTTTGCGATTTACATACAAAACATGAGCATACATATGTACATATGTATATGTGCTTGTGCGTATGGTTGGATGGTTGAAGTGAATTTTGTTTTGTTTGTCAACATGCGAATATAAAAATATTTCTTAGCTTACATATGAACATAGATTTGTACATATGCTTGTGCGTAAGAATAGTTTTTGTAGGAAGTGGTTGATTGAAACAGTTTGTCTTTTATTTGAACATGTGAATGTACAAACATTTGTTAGCTTATGCATGGATATATTGGTATCAATGAAGTGGGTGGGAAATGGGGGTGTAGGCTGATCTTTAGTTTAGGAATATATGTGTGTACATATATACCAATCTAGGTTTGTTTATACCCACTCACCATTTAGGTGATTAAATTTTCAATTTCCCTACATATCAATATAATTTGATTACTCTTTCTGACAAAATAATGAGTTACCATACAATTGAACAAAAGAAATAATCAAATATGAATACTTTAGATGATCAAACACTGAATATATTTTTTCAACCACATTTTGGAATCATATTTGAATCAAATGTGTTTACTTTAGGAGATCAAAAATTTATAATAATTTTTAATTCAGCTTTCTGAATCTTTTTTGACTGTATTTGTTGACTGAATAATGTATTTTATACTTGTCAAAATATTTCTTTACATCGGAGCTGCTTAACCCCTATACACTTGTAGCACTTTTGTTTTTGTTTTGCCCTGAATCATAGGCACAGATTCAAATTCACACTTTGAATATAAAAAAAAACAAGTAAGGGCAGGACTGTCTTCGTCTGTGCCGAAGACTTCAACCTTCCAACCATCATAATTTATTTACAAAAAATCAGAGAATTAAATTTGCAATATACTTGCTCTGATCAGAGATTTTTTGGTTACAGACGAACAGAGAAAATCGTTAAGAGAATTTTCTGTTACGTCTTGCACCCTGTTAAGTTAACATGAATTTGGGGAATAGTGGTGAAGTGCAAGACGTGTCACATGCAAATGGATCGTAAGCAGTGGATGCCAAAATAACGCCTTCTCATTGTGTTTAAATTCTCTGGTTGTACTTGCATAAGGCAGTCGGTTTGGACCGAACAACCAATGCAAAAACACACTAGCAAAAATCAGAGAATTTAAACACAATGAGAAGGCGTTATTTTGGCATCCACTGCTAACGATCCATTTGCATGTGACACGTCTTGCACTTCACCACTATTCCCCAAATTCATGTTAACTTAACAGGGTGCAAGACGTAACAGAAAATTCTCTTAACGATTTTCTCTGTTCGTCTGTAACCAAAAAATCTCTGATCAGAGCAAGTATATTGCAAATTTAATTCTCTGATTTTTTGTAAATAAATTATGATGGTTGGAAGGTTGAAGTCTTCGGCACAGACGAAGACAGTCCTGCCCTTACTTGTTTTTTTTTATATTCAAAGTGTGAATTTGAATCTGTGCCTATGATTCAGGGCAAAACAAAAACAAAAGTGCTACAAGTGTATAGGGGTTAAGCAGCTCCGATGTAAAGAAATATTTTGACAAGTATAAAATACATTATTCAGTCAACAAATACAGTCAAAAAAGATTCAGAAAGCTGAATTAAAAATTATTATAAATTTTTGATCTCCTAAAGTAAACACATTTGATTCAAATATGATTCCAAAATGTGGTTGAAAAAATATATTCAGTGTTTGATCATCTAAAGTATTCATATTTGATTATTTCTTTTGTTCAATTGTATGGTAACTCATTATTTTGTCAGAAAGAGTAATCAAATTATATTGATATGTAGGGAAATTGAAATTTTAATCACCTAAATGGTGAGTGGGTATAAACAAACCTAGATTGGTATATATGTACACACATATATTCCTAAACTAAAGATCAGCCTACACCCCCATTTCCCACCCACTTCATTGATACCAATATATCCATGCATAAGCTAACAAATGTTTGTACATTCACATGTTCAAATAAAAGACAAACTGTTTCAATCAACCACTTCCTACAAAAACTATTCTTACGCACAAGCATATGTACAAATCTATGTTCATATGTAAGCTAAGAAATATTTTTATATTCGCATGTTGACAAACAAAACAAAATTCACTTCAACCATCCAACCATACGCACAAGCACATATACATATGTACATATGTATGCTCATGTTTTGTATGTAAATCGCAAAATCCTGAAAACTAGCTTCCTCTTGATTTTTCATTCATAAATGCTTCTTCTTAAGTTGTCCGAATTGGTGATAGAATTTTGCGATTCGGCAACATGGCATTTGATAAAATCGTCAAAAGACAAATTTTTGCGATTTTATAAATTCCAACTTCGATGCATATTGGGGGTATTCATTATGACGAGCATAACTACTTTCATAACCCCGCACTTTTCCTATGAAATAATACCAAACTATTTATAAGCCTGTATGAAAGTACTAATATGGTAGTAAAAAATGCAAATAAACATGCACAGATATTGCCTATTAATTGTCCACTAACATATTAACTATATAATCTAAAACTTTCCATTCATTGTTCATATAAATTATTGCAAATAATTTTCCCATATCCTGAATTGCCGAGTTGTCACAGCTTATGGACATTTTTATTTGCTATTTGAAACCCCCTATCATATTCTGCCGAAAAATTGTTCGCGCAGTCACGTTGCCAAATTTGTAGCAACTGTGTTGCAGTTGCTACATAAGAATGGTGTTTTACCCGTTTCTGGCCCGAATTCGCACTGTGACGTCATACTGTATATGCTGACTTGTTTATCACATGTCAGTACAAAGTAAGAATTTTACATTATTTTCATAGATAAAAATTAATATATGAGAGCAGCGAAATAAATTAAAGTAATTTTGCGAAGAAATATAACATTATTTCGCAAAAGAGCAATAAATTCGTTTATTTTAATTTTATAATAAATTCCCCTTTTAACTGTGAGTTATTAAAGGTATAAACGGCAACACTTTTAACCACCGACGACACATAATTTGGCTCGTGCCTATTGTATTTCGTCGGCTAATTGCTACGAGCATTGATATTTACATATCCATGGCCGTATACGCGGATTGCCATAATTGATTTGGTCGCTTCATAACGCGGAAAGCGACAAGTTGTTTTATTAATAACTTAAGCCACTGCCACAGCATCAAAGCGACCAAGCTTTTTATATATGTCTGCCTTTAATTGGAGTATTATTGAATATGTATATATGTATGTACATTTGTACTTTTTTGCTTTGGTTTGTATTTTCATACATATATATTCAATGATACAATACTCAACATCTGATCAACAGGCACATGTCTTTTGTGTATTGTTGGTCTTATTTACATATTTAAGGGTTGATTTGAGGCAGGTCAAATGTATTTAAGTTTGACTTGGCTTATCAAACCTGCCTTTGAAAATATTCAAGTGCATAGGTACTTACATCATTGTACTGAATAACACATATAAAATGCTTTAGGAAATTTCTTTAAAGGTACCTCCCCTCCCACCCATAGTCCAAATAATAACTAAATATTTTTTTATTTATTCAATTGTTATCAAATATTTTATTTATTTCAATTTTTCAATCTATTAATAATTCATACTTCATGGTTAATATGCATACATTTTATGCAAATTAACGTTTTATAAATATGCAATGGATTTCGTGTGCACAGAAATTCCAAGTGTGCAAATGCCGTCGGCAAAACACTATTTGCATACATTTTCCTAACATTTTAATTTATTAACAAAAAGGGATGGGATAATTCATAAATGTATGATTAATTTACATACATTTCATGAAAGTGCATATTTTGGGTATATGAATAGGTTTTTGTTTGTAAAGAAATAAGCAAAATTTCTGCAATTTGCATCAACATAAAACAAGCAAATATATTGCTATTATTATATTAATTAAGTTCAAATTCATATTAAATCATAAAACAAGCAAATATATTGCTACAAGTAATAAAATTTAATTAATCCTACTAAATACCTATATTCCCACAAAGAAATCATATTAAGAGAAAATCCAGAGAATTTATACACCAGCTGAAACTGTTGACAGAGAATTTTCTGCTGTTAACTGGTTAACATTGAAATTGGATTGTGTGTGGTGAAGTGCAAGACGTGTTCACATGCAAAAAAGTTGGAATCTAGCAAAAACGCCTTCTCATTGTGTTTAAATTCTCTGCAAAAATATAAATAAAAACACAAATCGAAAAGAAGCGACAATATACATATGTTTGAGTGCAAAAAAAATTGAACTGAAGTGCGAGTACTTATATACCTTAACCCTTGGGTGATTCCTTGATGTTTGCGCAAACACTGGAGCCCGTAGCACCTTAGATGATGGTTTCAGCCTGATGTCTTTAAATTTCAATAAATTTTTATATGCACTTTAGACTATATATGTTCGCTTTTACATCGGAATTATGATTCAATACAAAAATTTATATAACACATTAAACTGAATGAATTTGATACTGAATCTTTATAGCTCCACGTATGATGGTTAATTTAACGAAATTCACTTCGTTTGTTTATGATTATCAGTTTTTGTGTTCTCTGTTAATCTAATCGATTTTAACGTTTTTATGACAGGGTATATATATGTGTGCACGATCCGGGAATACGATGGTATTCAGGCAGCTAATGGGTGGAACTTGACGTCAGGAACAACAATTGTAATTGCATTAAGCATGGTCTTGGTCGATCTTTGTGAGAGTGTGAGGCTGGGATTTGCCTTCTGAAATATATACATGTATTCCAAATAGATGTATTGAAAACAATCTTTGGGAATACAAAAACCATACCTACCAATTCGACGCAAATAAAGAGTTGAACGATTTGTGAATGGTTTTGTTGGGCCTCAGCGTTTTCTCCACAGAGCACCTTTTCTTTTTTTTTTTTTTTGATGGAGCTCCACGTTTGTCGGAGCACCTTCTTCCAAAGGGGAAAGATAGAATTTTTCTCCGAAATTTTCACAAATGCTAATTTAATGTAACAAATTAGACTTAAAACTTTTGTTTTATATATCTTTAATAACTCTTCGAGGTACAAATTATATCTTGAATTAAACACTTTTCGTTGAAATGACTGCACGATACTTCTGTACTCTTTCAAACTCACAGACAAAATAGGCGATGGTATTTGCTCTGGGATACGCTTGGCTTGGAGAAATCGTATGGTTCAGTGGAAAATGTTTGAAAGGTTGCATGTCACATTTAAAATTTGAATACAGTCGTGGTTAAAATAAAAGTGCACAAATATGTTAAAGTACTCCGAGCGAATACAGAAAATAAAACGAAAGATACGTAGGAAAAGGCATTCATTACAAACCTTCGGTTACCTCGCACCGTACCAACAAGAGTAATATTTCGTTTGAGTAGTTCTTGCGCCAATTCGTACGTTATGAAAAAATTATCTGTTGTTATATTACGGCCAGGGTAGGAGCTCACCAGATCCAGAACAACGCGCTGTCCTTGGTTTCTTTCTGGCTGTGAGTTTATTGACTCTTTTCCCAAGTATACTTGAAAATTTAGACAGAACTTCGTGCGGATATCGGCTGCTACCCAAGCTTTCAAACCGTACTTATGAGGTTTACTGGACATGTAAACCATAAATGGACACCTTCCCTTGAAAGGGATTAAGCGTTCATCTACTGTAACATTTTCGTACGGTGCAAACAAGTAGGGAAGATTTCAACCCATTTTTGATATAAATCTCGAATGGGTGCCAGCTTGTCAGTGGGTCTCAGTGATCTGCGGTTTTCTTTATCATCAAAGCGAAGAATTCTGCTGATTTCACTGAAACGACCCTGGGACATAATACTACGGAATATTGGCCTTCCGTGCGTTTCATCCCAAAGGCTACATATGCATTCAGATTGCGATCTGTAAACACCTGTATGAAGTGGATAAATTTAAAATCATGGGATATTTTGTCTTGAATTTAGTTCTTTACCTGCTGTTTAGGCCAGATGCCTAAAACCTTAAACTTATAAGGTCGCCGTCGTACTTACTTTTCATTTACTTGTTAACAGAGTTGGTCGAACGGTTTAAGTTATATCTGCTAAAACATCGAACAGATAAATAAACCGTACGACAGCAACTCGTTTAACATTGTTAACAATTTTGTATCCTTCACTTGGATTCATCGTTCATCACATCCACATGCACCAGGAGCCGTAGCTGTTTCAACAAAGGTAACTTAAAAATAAGTATAATTAGTATTATAAACTTACGAATTAACGTGACTTGTATATTATTATATACATATTAAATATTTGAAATTAATAGATACCACTTTTCTTTTCTTTTCTTTCCCCCCAAAATTTGGTCGGTCAAACTTTCGAGTTTGCACTCCGAGCAAAACATTTGGTCATTCAGAGCCGTTTTTTATTTACCAGCGACCGAAAATCACAACCATATCATTGATTTGGCCTCAAACGCCCAGCGATTTATATGCTAAATATTTACGAGCAAAAACATCATCAAGGAGTTTGAACAGCAAGCAACAAAAAGCTACAACGAAAAAAGTAAGTGGTTTGAAAATTCAGTGCGCACATATATTATTATAATTGTTAATTTAACAAAGTGTATCGCGAGTGATTTGTTTTCTGTTGTGCAGTGATAAAATTAAATAAACAACAAAATTGAAGTTGTGAGTGTCAATTTGTATAGATAGCCCTTCTGACCATCGAATATTACTCGCCACCAGTGGTAAAGAATATTTGACACGGCGCAAGGGTCTTCAGTGCACCGAGCACACATATCTATACAAATCAGTGTTGAGAAAGTTAAACCAAAAGTTGCACATATCCCCTTTAGAGGATTGGAGGAGCATATAAGTTTTTCGTTACTTGCAATTCTCGTTGGTGAACTTTCACAACAACAACACTGCACAGTGACTATAACCTCACATTGTTCACTTTTGCATATTAAAAATTTCGTTTGCACAAAATCAAAAAAAAAAAAAAAAAAAAAAAGAAAATCACTCTGGTAGTACACTAAATGCATTATTTGAAATAAAAAATCACTTTTTCGTAGAATTTGATAATTTATACCTAAAATTACACATTTTTTTTGTTATAAATTGCCACCAAACTCGTTGCACTTTTTCTCGGTAGTTGTTATTATTATTATTTTTTTTTTATTTTCTCGCGATTCAAACACAAGCAAATATATACATACCCCTTTTGTGTGGCGAGCAATAACCACACACATTCATATATAAATATAGTTTTTGCGTTGGTGCAACCTATTGAAGGGTTGTTTAATAAATTAAAAAGACTTGCGTTTAATAATAAATTCTGTGGAGATTTATTTATTCGGAAAATTCGGTGGGCAGCATTTTTTATACTCAGTTGAGCAGAGCTCACAGAGTATATTAAGTTTGATTGGATAACGGTTGGTTGTACATATATAAAGGAATCGAGATAGATATGGACTTCCATATATCAAAATAATCAGGATCGAAAAAAAATTTGATTGAGCCATGTCCGTCCGTCCGTCCGTCCGTCCGTCCGTCCGTCCGTCCGTCCGTCCGTCCGTCCGTCCGTTAACACGATAACTTGAGTAAATTTTGAGGTATCTTGATGAAATTTGGTATGTAGGTTCCTGAGCACTCATCTCAGATCGCTATTTAAAATGAACGATATCGGACTATAACCACGCCCACTTTTTCGATATCGAAAATTTCGAAAAACCGAAAAAGTGCGATAACTCATTACAAAAGACAGATAAAGCGACGAAACTTGGTAGATGTGTTGAACTTATGACGCAGAATAGAAAATTAGTAAGATTTTGGACAATGGGCGTGGCACCGCCCACTTTTACAAGAAGGTAATTTAAAAGTTTTGCAAGCTGTAATTTGGCAGTCGTTGAAGATATCATGATGAAATTTAGTAGGAACGTTACTACTATTACTCTATATGTGCTAAATAAAAATTAGCAAAATTGGATGAAGAACACGCCCACTTTTTAAAAAAAAATTTTTTTAAATTCAAATTTTAACAAAAAATTTAATATCTTTACTGTATATAAGTAAATTAAGTCAAAATTCAACTCCAGTAATGATATGATGCAACAAAATACAAAAATAAAAGAAAATTTCAAAATGGGCGTGGCTCCGCCCATTTTCATTTAGTTTGTCTAGAATACTTTTATTGCCATAAGTCGAACAAAAATTTACCAATCTTTCTCAAATTTGGTAGGAGCATAGATTCTATGACGGTAACTGTTCTCTGTGAAAATGGGCGAAGTCGGTTGAAGCCACGCCCAGTTTTTATACACAGTCCACCGTCTGTCCTTCCGCTCGGCCATTAACACAATAACTTGAGCAAAATCCGATATATCTTTACTAAACTTAGCCCACGTACATACCTGAGCTCACCTTTTCTTGGTATAAAAAATGGGCGAAATCTGACCATAACCACGCCCACTTTATCGATATCGAAAATTACGAAAAATGAAAAAAATGCCATAATTCTATACCAAACACGAAAAAAGGGATGAAACATGGTAACTGGATTGGTTTATTGACGCAAAATATAACTTTGGAAAAACCTTTGTAAAATGGGTGTGACACCTACCATATTAAGTAGAAGAAAATGAAAAAGTTCTACAAGGCGAAATCAACAGCCCTTGGAATCTTGGCAGGAATACTGTTAGTGGTATTGCATATATAAATAAATTAGCAGTACCCGACAGATGATTTTCTGGATCACCTGGTCCACATTTTGGTCGATATCGCGAGAACGCCTTCACATATACATCTAAGGGCCACTCGCTTTTAAAACCCTCATTAATACCTTTAATTTGATATCCTTATCGTACAAAAACATACCAGAGTCACCCCTGTCCCACCCTAATGGCGATATCTCGAAAGGGCGTCCACCTATAGACCTAATGCCCCCTCCCTCTTAAAATGCTCAGTAACACCTTTCGTTTGATACCCATATCGTACAAATATTCTAGAGTCACCCCTGGCCCACCCTAATGGCGATATCTCGAAAAGGCGTCCACCTATAGACCTAGTGTCCACTCCCTCTTAAAATGCTCAGTAACACCTTTCGTTTGATACCCATATCGTACAAACATTCTAGAGTCACCCCTGGCCCACCCTAATGGCGATATCTCGAAAAGGCGTCCACCTATAGACCTAATGCCCACTCCCTCTTAAAATGCTCAGTAACAGCTTTCGTTTGATACCCATATCGTACAAACATTCTAGAGTCACACCTGGCCCACCCTAATGGCGATATTTCGAAAAGGCGTCCACCTATAGAACTAAGGATTACTCCCTTTTAAAATACTCATTACCACCTTTCATTTGATACCCATATCGTACAAACACATTCTAGAGTCACCCTGGCCCACCCTAATGGCGATATCTCGAAAAGGCGTCCACGTATAGACCTAATGTCCACTCCCTCTTAAAATGCTCAGTAACAACTTTCGTTTGATACCCATATCGTACAAACATTCTAGAGACACCCCTGGCCCACCCTAATGGCGATATCTCGAAAAGGCGTCCACCTATAGACCTAATGTCCACTCCCTCTTAAAATGCTCAGTAACACCTTTCGTTTGATACCCATATCGTACAAACATTCTAGAGTCACCCCTGTCCCACCCTAATGGCGATATCTCGAAAAGGCGTCCACCTATAGACCTAATGCCCACTCCCTCTTAAAATGCTCAGTAACACCTTTCGTTTGATACCCATATCGTACAAACATTCTAGAGTCACACCTGGCCCACCCTAATGGCGATATCTCGAAAAGGCGTCCACCTATAGAACTAAGGATTACTCCCTTTTAAAATACTCATTACCACCTTTCATTTGATACCCATATCGTACAAACACATTCTAGAGTCACCCCTGGCCCACCCTAATGGCGATATCTCGAAAAGGTGTCCACCTATAGACCTAATGCCCACTCCCTCTTAAAATGCTCAGTAACACCTTTCGTTTGATACCCATACCGTACAAACATTCTAGAGTCACCCTTGGTCCAGCTTTATGGCGATATCTCGAAAAGGCATCCACCTATAGAACTAAGGATTACTCCCTTTTAAAATACTCATTACCACCTTTCATTTGGTACCCATATCGTACAAACACATTCTAGAGTCACCCTGGCCCACCCTAATGGCGATATCTCGAAAAGGCGTCCACCTATAGACCTAATGCCCACTCCCTCTTAAAATGCTCAGTAACACCTTTCGTTTGATACCCATATCGTACAAACATTCTAGAGTCACACCTGGCCCACCCTAATGGCGATATCTCGAAAAGGCATCCACCTATAGAACTAAGGATTACTCCCTTTTAAAATACTCATTACCACCTTTCATTTGGTACCCATATCGTACAAACACATTCTAGAGTCACCCTGGCCCACCCTAATGGCGATATCTCGAAAAGGCGTCCACCTATAGAACTAAGGATTACTCCCTTTTAAAATACTCATTATCACCTTTCATTTGATACCCATATCGTACAAACACATTCTAGAGTCACCCCTGGCCCACCCTAATGGCGATATCTCGAAAAGGTGTCCACCTATAGACCTAATGCCCACTCCCTCTTAAAATGCTCAGTAACACCTTTCGTTTGATACCCATATCGTACAAACATTCTAGAGTCACACCTGGCCCACCCTAATGGCGATATCTCGAAAAGGCATCCACCTATAGAACTAAGGATTACTCCCTTTTAAAATACTCATTACCACCTTTCATTTGGTACCCATATCGTACAAACACATTCTAGAGTCACCCTGGCCCACCCTAATGGCGATATCTCGAAAAGGCGTCCACCTATAGAACTAAGGATTACTCCCTTTTAAAATACTCATTACCACCTTTCATTTGGTACCCATATCGTACAAACACATTCTAGAGTCACCCTGGCCCACCCTAATGGCGATATCTCGAAAAGGTGTCCACCTATAGACCTAATGCCCACTCCCTCTTAAAATGCTCAGTAACACCTTTCGTTTGATACCCATATCGTACAAACATTCTAGAGTCACACCTGGCCCACCCTAATGGCGATATCTCGAAAAGGCATCCACCTATAGAACTAAGGATTACTCCCTTTTAAAATACTCATTACCACCTTTCATTTGGTACCCATATCGTACAAACACATTCTAGAGTCACCCTGGCCCACCCTAATGGCGATATCTCGAAAAGGCGTCCACCTATAGACCTAATGCCCACTCCCTCTTAAAATGCTCAGTAACACCTTTCGTTTGATACCCATACCGTACAAACATTCTAGAGTCACCCTTGGTCCAGCTTTATGGCGATATCTCGAAAAGGCGTCCACCTATAGCACTAAGGATTACTCCCTTTTAAAATACTCATTACCACCTTTCATTTGATACCCATATCGTACAAACACATTCTAGAGTCACCCCTGGCCCACCCTAATGGCGATATCTCGAAAAGGTGTCCACCTATAGACCTAATGCCCACTCCTTCTTAAAATGCTCAGTAACACCTTTCGTTTGATACCCATATCGTACAAACATTCTAGAGTCACCCTTGGTCCACCTTTATGGCGATATCTCGAAAAGGCGTCCACCTATAGAACTAAGGATTACTCCCTTTTAAAATACTCCTTACCACTTTTCATTTGATACCCATATCGTACAAACACATTCTAGAGTCACCCCTGGCCCACCCTAATGGCGATATCTCGAAAAGGCGTCCACCTATAGACCTAATGCCCACTCCCTCTTAAAATGCTCAGTAACACCTTTCGTTTGATACCCATATCGTACAAACATTCTAGAGTCACCCCTGGCCCACCCTAATGGCGATATCTCGAAAGGGCGTCCACCTATAGACCTAATGCCCACTCCCTCTTAAAATGCTCAGTAACACCTTTCGTTTGATGCACATATCGTACAGACACCCCTGGTCCATCTTTATGGCGATATCTCGAAACGGCGTCCACCTATGGAACTAAGGATCACTCCTTTTCAAAATACTCATTAACAGCTTTCATTTGATACCCATATCGTACAAACACATTATAGAATCACCCCTGGTCCACCTTAATGGGGACATCTCGAAAAGGCGTCCACCGATAGACCTAAGGCCCACTCCCTCTTAAAATGCTCAGTAACACCTTTCATTTGATACCCATATCGTACAAACAAATTCTAGAGTCAGCCCTGGTCTACCTTTATGGCGATATCCCTAAATGGCGTTCATCCATAGAACTATGGCCTACTCTCTCTTAAAATACTCTTTAATACCTTTCATTTGATACACATGTTATACAACCACATTCCAGGGTTACCCCAGATTGATTTTCCTTATTTTGTCTCCATAGCTCTCAACTGAGTATGTTATGTTCGGTTACACCCGAACTTAGCCTTCCTTACTTGTTTGCTTGATATTTTGGGTTACCAGAAAACAGATTCTGCCTCTGTGCTTTTTTCTGGAGTTTTATACTAAGTCGCGTGCAAGATTCAAAGGGTTGTTGGACGCATGCAATCGACTAGCTGACATGGTTGTTGAATTCGAGGTCGAATTCCTCAGCATCCCCACAAGCGACCACTCCAAATTTTCGCTGAAAATTCAGCAGGAGACATTGAAGTCGAAGTGGGACAAAGCCACAGAGGCTTTTGACGAAATAATGGCTGCAGGTGACCTCCCGGCAAAAGATTTAGCCATAATCAAAAAGAAAAATAAGTCAGCCTATTCAGTCTATGTAAGGTGCATGTCAAAAATTAATGAACTCTCAGAAGGGCTAGAAAAGCTAGAGAAGGAAAAGGAAATTTTAAGCAATCCACGCAACCTACATCTCCCACCCTGTGATACAGATGTATTCAAAGGAGATTATTTATCATGGCCAACATTTCGTGACATGTTCACAGCCATATATGTTCTTAATAAGGGACTTACTCCAATACAAAAACTTTATTACTTGAATCAAAAGACTCAAGGTGAGGCCAGGGAAATTGTCAAGAAGTGCGACTTGACAAACGAAGGTTTTGAAGTAGCCTGGAAAAATCTCTGCGAACGATATGAAAATAAAAGAATCCTTGTCAATACCCAGTTGAAGATTCTCTTTAACCTGCAAACAGTCGAAACTGAATGCGGTACATCCATAAAGAGATTACAGCGGGATATAAACAATTGTATATCCTCATTAGTGAGTCACAAAATTGACATATCAAACTGGGACTCTGTTCGACAAAGTTACCTGATGTTACCCTATCACTTTGGGAACAGTCAGTGGAGAATAAAACAGAGACTTCCAAGTGGGCTGACATGGACCGATTCCTATCACATAGGTTCCAAACCTTAGAATCGGTTTCGGGTTTAAGAGGAACAAAGCCGGCAAAACCTTCAAAGGTACAAGGTATGAGGTGGGTTTGGTCAAAGGCTGAGGTATGCTCAAGTCAATCCAGAGTCGGATGGAGGTCCCACTTCCCCCACCTAAGTAAATTAGTGTTTTTATTTCGAACACACACACACACGCGGCTCTCAGGCTAAAATATCCACAATCTTGAATCCAGGAGAGAGAGAGAGATGTTCACTAGGTAGTGTCGCTGACAATATAGTGTAAACCAAGGACGACGGCTCTCCACAGATAGAGGGAGATAGAGTGCTAGCTAAGCGGTGGCTGAGATGGTGAAGACGACGGTGGCTCTCGCTAAGGGGTGCTAACGGCGGTAGTAATGACGGTGGTAGTTAGGATCACGCCCGAAGAGAGATTACTGGGTGACGGTGGCTCTCACCAAATAGCTATGATGACGGTGGTGGCTAGACTTCGGGATGGGATGTCCAAGGATCGGGATGGCGATGATGTTGTACCTACGGCGAAGTGTGCCTGGTGTATTCCGGCCAATCATTTTATTCATAGGTAACTATGAACACGTTGGGAATTATGCTCGCATTGTCGCGCACAGCGCGCCACGAATGAAATTTCCCAAGCATTGTGCGTTCACCATCGCTGGCTTGCTTTGTGCTTGCGCGATGGCTGTTGGGCCGGTATGTATGTATATATGTATGTCGGTACATACACTACTAGGGGTGGGCAGTAAATAGAAAATATGATGTTAGGGGTGCGCGCAAAATAGGAAATAGATATTGTGGCATAGCATTTGCTACGTTACAGTCCCCCTCCTACTTCGGCGGACGAAAGGTTGTGGTATTCTAAGGTTTTTGCGCGGAGGCCTGAACTACTATGGGAAGAGCCCAGGTATGTTTTATCATCGGTTGAATCCGATGGCTCGGCCGACATGTGTGTATATGTGTTCGTTTATGTTTTTATTATTATGATTGATTGATTTTTTTTCCCTCTTCTTTTTTCAACAATAATGTGTACATTTCATTTGTGTTTAAATTTACATTGCAAGTAGAAATTCATTTTAAAAATTACATTTCAAGATTAAGGTATATACATATGTACATTTTTATATTACAATTTCAATTTACATTTCAAAATTAAGGTATTTACATTTCATGTATAGAAAACTTATCAAACTAGGTCGGATCTTGCTTCTCCTCAGCCAGCGAATCGTACCATCTTGTAGTGTTCTTTCAGCTTGATTATGGCGTGATCTTCGTCCACCCTACGCGCCGTGTTACATCCTTTTTGCGGTTTAGCCATAGTCCGGGCACAGAAATCTGGGCGTGGTTTCTATTAATAGTATCGTGTGGCTCTCGGTTTGGTGCATACGTTATAGTGTCACCAGCGGTTGGTTTGTCGCATACGATGGCGTTTATATGGCCGGCTATTAATGGCGGGTTACAGAATATCTTAGCGTCCAGTATTCGTGGCTTATTTGCGGGCAACGGTACTGCGTCGAATGGAGGCGGTTCTTCGGGCATGGCATATTTCGTTCGTGCTTCTCTCGGCCCAACGAAGTTGCGGTTAAAATTTATTTCGGCGGTTGATTTGTGTTGGGTCGTATTTATGGCGAACGCTTTTTCTGGTAATTCCCGTTGCCAGTTCCGATGGTCTTGTTTCGTACGTTGTGCCACCCTTGTTTTGATAACGCGATTAACGCGTTCGGTAGGATTTTTGTGGGGGGTACACGGTTTGGTAAATCGGTGGGTGATGTTATGATCCTTCAGGATCGTTGCCGGAGCGTTCGTGACGAGTTGCTCACCATTGTTGCTGAGAAGGATGGCCGGGTAATAACTTTGTTTTAGTGTTGTGTTGTGTATGTGTTCTGCGGCAGTGTTTGGCCCTTTTAGGTGTGTGGGTGCTTTTTGATGTGTTTCTATGAGCTCTAGGTGGTCTACCTTTCGCTCTTCGTTGAGGTGTTCCGCTTCTCTTATGTAATGCAGAGTTACGGATGCGTTTGCTTTGGTTGCACCGGCTGTGGTAAGGGGCTTTCCATCCAGTGAGACGGTAACGTTGCGCTTTGCCAAAAAGTCCATACCCAGGATAACACTCTCGGCCAAATTAGGAATAACAGACACCAACGTACTGGCTGTTTGATAATTGTATTTGACCTTGACCGGGTAGGAGTGGGTGCTCGCAATGCACGATTGATCGGCGAGTTGCACGTTGCGACGATTGGATAACGGTGGAATCTTTCGTCGTTCCAGATGCCTTCTTACGGCTTCATTGATGTGTCACGGTGGCCCCCGTGTCGATCAGGGCGCGGCACATTAATCCTTCGATGGACACCTGTATGTAAAAACGTCCGTCGTTCCTATAGTCAAAGGGTTGGGGAACGACGGACGTTTTTACATACAGGTGTCCATCGAAGGATTAATGTGCCGCGCCCCGATCGACACGGGGGCCACCGTGACATACATCAATGAAGCCGTAAGAAGGCATCTGGAACGACGAAAGATTCCACCGTTATCCAATCGTCGCAACGTGCAACTCGCCGATCAATCGTGCATTGCGAGCACCCACTCCTACCCGGTCAAGGTCAAATACAATTATCAAACAGCCAGTACGTTGGTGTCTGTTATTCCTAATTTGGCCGAGAGTGTTATCCTGGGTATGGACTTTTTGGCAAAGCGCAACGTTACCGTCTCACTGGATGGAAAGCCCCTTACCACAGCCGGTGCAACCAAAGCAAACGCATCCGTAACTCTGCATTACATAAGAGAAGCGGAACACCTCAACGAAGAGCGAAAGGTAGACCACCTAGAGCTCATAGAAACACATCAAAAAGCACCCATACACCTAAAAGGGCCAAACACTGCCGCAGAACACATACACAACACAACACTAAAACAAAGTTATTACCCGGCCATCCTTCTCAGCAACAATGGTGAGCAACTCGTCACGAACGCTCCGGCAACGATCCTGAAGGATCATAACATCACCCACCGATTTACCAAACCGTGTACCCCCCACAAAAATCCTACCGAACGCGTTAATCGCGTTATCAAAACAAGGGTGGCACAACGTACGAAACAAGACCATCGGAACTGGCAACGGGAATTACCAGAAAAAGCGTTCGCCATAAATACGACCCAACACAAATCAACCGCCGAAATAAATTTTAACCGCAACTTCGTTGGGCCGAGAGAAGCACGAACGAAATATGCCATGCCCGAAGAACCGCCTCCATTCGACGCAGTACCGTTGCCCGCAAATAAGCCACGAATACTGGACGCTAAGATATTCTGTAACCCGCCATTAATAGCCGGCCATATAAACGCCATCGTATGCGACAAACCAACCGCTGGTGACACTATAACGTATGCACCAAACCGAGAGCCACACGATACTATTAATAGAAACCACGCCCAGATTTCTGTGCCCGGACTATGGCTAAACCGCAAAAAGGATGTAACACGGCGCGTAGGGTGGACGAAGATCACGCCATAATCAAGCTGAAAGAACACTACAAGATGGTACGATTCGCTGGCTGAGGAGAAGCAAGATCCGACCTAGTTTGATAAGTTTTCTATACATGAAATGTAAATACCTTAATTTTGAAATGTAAATTGAAATTGTAATATAAAAATGTACATATGTATATACCTTAATCTTGAAATTTAATTTTTAAAATGAATTTCTACTTGCAATGTAAATTTAAACACAAATGAAATGTACACATTATTGTTGAAAAAAGAAGAGGGAAAAAAAATCAATCAATCATAATAATAAAAACATAAACGAACACATATACACACATGTCGGCCGAGCCATCGGATTCAACCGATGATAAAACATACCTGGGCTCTTCCCATAGTAGTTCAGGCCTCCGCGCAAAAACCCTAGAATACCACAACCTTTCGTCCGCCGAAGTAGGAGGGGGACTGTAACGTAGCAAATGCTATGCCACAATATCTATTTCCTATTTTGCGCGCACCCCTAACATCATATTTTCTATTTACTGCCCACCCCTAGTAGTGTATGTACCGACATACATATATACATACATACCGGCCCAACAGCCATCGCGCAAGCACAAAGCAAGCCAGCGATGGTGAACGCACAATGCTTGGGAAATTTCATTCGTGGCGCGCTGTGCGCGACAATGCGAGCATAATTCCCAACGTGTTCATAGTTACCTATGAATAAAATGATTGGCCGGAATACACCAGGCACACTTCGCCGTAGGTACAACATCATCGCCATCCCGATCCTTGGACATCCCATCCCGAAGTCTAGCCACCACCGTCATCATAGCTATTTGGTGAGAGCCACCGTCACCCAGTAATCTCTCTTCGGGCGTGATCCTAACTACCACCGTCATTACTACCGCCGTTAGCACCCCTTAGCGAGAGCCACCGTCGTCTTCACCATCTCAGCCACCGCTTAGCTAGCACTCTATCTCCCTCTATCTGTGGAGAGCCGTCGTCCTTGGGTTACACTATATTGTCAGCGACACTACCTAGTGAACATCTCTCTCTCTCTCCTGGATTCAAGATTGTGGATATTTTAGCCTGAGAGCCGCGTGTGTGTGTGTGTTCGAAATAAAAACACTAATTTACTTAGGTGGGGGAAGTGGGACCTCCATCCGACTCTGGATTGACTTGAGCATACCTCAGCCTTTGACCAAACCCACCTCATACCTTGTACCTTTGAAGGTTTTGCCGGCTTTGTTCCTCTTAAACCCGAAACCGATTCTAAGGTTTGGAACCTATGTGATAGGAATCGGTCCATGTCAGCCCACTTGGAAGTCTCTGTTTTATTCTCCACTGACTGTTCCCAAAGTGATAGGGTAACATCAGGTAACTTTGTCGAACAGAGTCCCAGTTTGATATGTCAATTTTGTGACTCACTAATGAGGATATACAATTGTTTATATCCCGCTGTAATCTCTTTATGGATGTACCGCATTCAGTTTCGACTGTTTGCAGGTTAAAGAGAATCTTCAACTGGGTATTGACAAGGATTCTTTTATTTTCATATCGTTCGCAGAGATTTTTCCAGGCTACTTCAAAACCTTCGTTTGTCAAGTCGCACTTCTTGACAATTTCCCTGGCCTCACCTTGAGTCTTTTGATTCAAGTAATAAAGTTTTTGTATTGGAGTAAGTCCCTTATTAAGAACATATATGGCTGTGAACATGTCACGAAATGTTGGCCATGATAAATAATCTCCTTTGAATACATCTGTATCACAGGGTGGGAGATGTAGGTTGCGTGGATTGCTTAAAATTTCCTTTTCCTTCTCTAGCTTTTCTAGCCCTTCTGAGAGTTCATTAATTTTTGACATGCACCTTACATAGACTGAATAGGCTGACTTATTTTTCTTTTTGATTATGGCTAAATCTTTTGCCGGGAGGTCATCTGCAGCCATTATTTCGTCAAAAGCCCCTGTGGCTTTGTCCCACTTCGACTTCAATGTCTCCTGCTGAATTTTCAGCGAAAATTTGGAGTGGTCGCTTGAGGGGATGCTGAGGAATTCGACCTCGACTTCAACGACCATGTCAGCTAGTCGATTGCATGCGTCCAACAACCCTTTGAATCTTGCACGCGACTTAGTATAAAACTCCAGAAAAAAGCACAGAGGCAGAATCTGTTTTCTGGTAACCCAAAATATCAAGCAAAAAAATGCTGCCCACCGAATTTTCCGAATAAATAAATCTCCACAGAATTTATTATTAAACGCAAGTCTTTTTAATTTATTAAACAACCCTTCAATAGGTTGCACCAACGCAAAAACTATATTTATATATGAATGTGTGTGGTTATTGCTCGCCACACAAAAGGGGTATGTATATATTTGCTTGTGTTTGAATCGCGAGAAAATAAAAAAAAAATAATAATAATAACAACTACCGAGAAAAAAGTGCATCGAGTTTGGTGGCAATTTATAACAAAAAAAAATTGTAATTTTAGGTATAAATTATCAAATTCTACGAAAAAGTGAATTTTTATTTCAAATAATGCATTTAGTGTACTACCAGAGTGATTTTTTTTTTTTTTTTTTTTTTTTGATTTTGTGCAAACGAAATTTTTAATATGCAAAAGTGAACAATGTGAGGTTATAGTCACTGTGCAGTGTTGTTGTTGTGAAAGTTAACCAACGAGAAGTGCAAGTAACGAAAAACTTATATGCTCCTCCAATTCTCTAAAGGGGATATGTGCAACTTTTGTATGTAAAAACGTCCGTCGTTCCCCATCCCTTTGGCTACGGATGATAATAGTACGGGTGTTATCGGATTATTTCGGTTCATTCCGTAGCATGCACAATCCCTGGAGAGCGTTCCGTCTCTGCCGCATCTAGAACAAAAAAGTCGTCTTTTATTGTTGCAATGGGAGCGGCGGTGGCCGCTTTTCTTGCATCGCCAGCAGGTGTTTCTTGCATCGTAACGGTCAGTAAGTGTGGATAGGGAGTTTGTTATTTGATCATTCTGCTCCTCCAGCTCCTCGATTATTACTGTGCTTAAGCTATGTGCTAGCAGTCGGATCGGTTTGGCTTCTTCGCTTCGCAGCAGTTCGTACTCGTCGGTGAGCTCCATAAGCTGCTGTATCGTTTGGAACTCGCCCCGCTTCACAAAAAGTCGATACTCCACCCGTAGTCCGTCATATATGCGTTCTAGATGATCTTCTTTGCACAAAGTCGGGTGGCGGCGAATCATCGTCTGGAGGGCGAGGATATAGTCCTTGGCATTTTCTCTGCTCGTCTGTTTTCTTTGGCGGATAGCGTCCTCTAACTGGCTAATATGTCGCTTCGGCAAAAAGAATTTTCCGGCTTCGGAGCGGAAGTCATCCCATGTGTGTAGTTGTTGTTTTCGCAGGCGGAACCATTGAAGGGCTTTGCCACGCAGTATCTCTGGAAGGGTTGGGAGGAGTTGATCTGGCTTAATCAGATAGCATTCTGCCAGTTCCTCAATCCTTTCCAGGAAGTCGTATAATGTGTCGCCTCCAGCGTAATGTACATCCCAGCGGCGGACTGTATTCATGACCTCCGTGTTACTTATGCCGCTCTGCTCGCGCTGGGGGGATATTGTTTTGATTGTGACGGCCGGCGTGGTGTTTTGCGTAGATGTGACTGGCCGGGCCTCTTCGGCGGCGATCTCCATCTCTACCTCTCTCAAAAGATTTTCTGTTGACTTACGCTTTCGTTGGTCTCGGACGTATGCGCTGAGTGTGCTGCGCAATTCGGCGACGGTATGTCCTTCGGTGTAGATTCGGTAGCGTTTGCATTCTTCGATTAGCCTCTCCTTCTTCAGCAGGTAAATCCAGCATAGAGAGTCGACGTTGAGCGTGGTGGTGGTGGTTTCGCTTATCTTTGTGTCAATTGTTAGTTGTGTGTTCGGTGAACCCGTTCCTACAGTGTTGGTGCTCTCGGTGGTTTTGGCACAGTCGCCTGAGGAGACGGGTCCCTGCTCGGGCGCCATTTATGAGGTGGGTTTGGTCAAAGGCTGAGGTATGCTCAAGTCAATCCAGAGTCGGATGGAGGTCCCACTTCCCCCACCTAAGTAAATTAGTGTTTTTATTTCGAACACACACACACACGCGGCTCTCAGGCTAAAATATCCACAACCTTGAATCCAGGAGAGAGAGAGATGTTCACTAGGTAGTGTCGCTGACAATATAGTGTAACCCAAGGACGACGGCTCTCCACAGATAGAGGGAGATAGAGTGCTAGCTAAGCGGTGGCTGAGATGGTGAAGACGACGGTGGCTCTCGCTAAGGGGTGCTAACGGCGGTAGTAATGACGGTGGTAGTTAGGATCACGCCCGAAGAGAGATTATTGGGTGACGGTGGCTCTCACCAAATAGCTATGATGACGGTGGTGGCTAGACTTCGGGATGGGATGTCCAAGGATCGGGATGGCGATGATGTTGTACCTACGGCGAAGTGTGCCTGGTGTATTCCGGCCAATCATTTTATTCATAGGTAACTATGAACACGTTGGGAATTATGCTCGCATTGTCGCGCACAGCGCGCCACGAATGAAATTTCCCAAGCATTGTGCGTTCACCATCGCTGGCTTGCTTTGTGCTTGCGCGATGGCTGTTGGGCCGGTATGTATGTATATATGTATGTCGGTAGATACACTACTAGGGGTGGGCAGTAAATAGAAAATATGATGTTAGGGGTGCGCGCAAAATAGGAAATAGATATTGTGGCATAGCATTTGCTACGTTACAAAGGCAATAAGCAGTCCTCTGAACCAACGCATAAAATGCTTGGGTCTTTTCAAGCGTATGTCGCTAAAAATGGGTGCACAATGTGTCAAACCTCTAGCCACAGAATATATGCCTGCGACAAATTCAAAAAATTACCAATAAGCGACAGAATTTCATTTCTCAAAAGCAACCGAGGTGAGGCATTGTACGACCGGGGGTAGCGCTATTGCGCCGGAGCGGAAGTTGACCCTTGAGGGTAGGTGGAATGCTTCAGATTCCAGTCTACCCCGTTTTCGATGAGAGAGAGGGTGAAATGCTTCAGATTGCACTCCCCCCTGATTGTGACGAGAATGGAGGTGGAATGCTTGAGATTCCACTCTCCCCTGTTTGTGATTGCGCCAAGATCCCTTATAGGTCGGAGCATTCTTATGCCGTTTTCCCTGTGGAATTTCATGGCGTAGACGTGGCCGGAAACGTTGCAGCGCAGTACTACTTTGAGGGGCTGGGTGGAATGCCATGGATTCCACTCCAGTCAAATTATCCTGGCGGAGAGCAGCGACATTGGGTCGGTGTCGTTGGCGTCATTCCTGGTGGGACGTGTTGGTCGTCGCCTGATTTTTTCGTTGGGCTCAATGTGGACCATCGTATGATGATGTTCGCCGCATCGTCGACATAACCCTTCATTTGAGCACTGAGATGCGATATGTGCCTCTGAAAGACAATTGGTCCAGTAGCGGTATTTATGTGTTAATCGTAGGCGTTCGGTGGGCTCCTTGGCCCTGAAAACTGGGCACGCTCTGAGCGGGTGTGGTTTGCTACATAGCCGACATCTTAATTCAAATTGGCTCGTCTCAGAGCGCTTGCGTAAAGCTGTGTAACGCGTCATATCTGGAAAAGTAATAGTTTCCAAGTTGCAGACCTTTACCATTTATTTCATTGAGGCCCAATGCATGGCGAGCAATATGAGCGGCTATATAACGCCGTCCTCAAAAATTGGTGGTAGCTACTTGCTGGGTTAGGGATACTTAGAAACGGCCCTTAAGTCCTTAGTGCAATGTGGTTTGTGAAGGTGGTTAAAATATCAAATATTTCATTTATTCAAATGAAAGTCTCTCGGGGAATCAATATGAAAAAATAAAGGCCTAGAAATAGTATAAAATGAGCCGCAAACCCGTTTAAGGTAGTTGCATCCTAACCCCATTACACTGCTTGAATAAATGGCAAGTGTAGCCCTGGTGTTATCCCTACATCGATCCGATATCGATTTATCGCCGCTCGATTCATTTTACGCTGCACTAAATTTGTCAATGGCAATTAAATTGGTTAAAGCGTGGCGCGTAGAATCTTCGTTGTTTGCTTGTCGGTTGTGCGTGCGAAAAGTATAATACGGGCGTTTTCGATAGTGTAGTGTAGTGAAAAAAATATAATGCAATATAAATATACAAAATAAAGCCATGAGGAAAGTGAATATAAACAAGTAAGGAAGGCTAAGTTCGGGTGTAACCGAACATTACATACTCAGTTGAGAGCTATGGAGACAAAATAAGGAAAATCACCATGTAGGAAAATGAACCTAGGGTAACCCTGGAATGTGGTTGTATGACATGTGTATCAAATGGAAGGTATTAACGAGTATTTTAAGAGAGAGTAGGCCATAGTTCTATGGATGGACGCCATTTAGGGATATCGCCATAAAGGTGGACCAGGGCTGACTCTAGAATGTGTTTGTACGATATGGGTATCAAATGAAAGGTGATAATGAGTATTTTAAAAGGGAATGGGCTTTAGTTCTATAGGTGAACGCCTTTTCGAGAAATCCCCATAAAGGTGGACCAGGGGTGACTCTAGAATATGTTTGTATGATATGGGTATCAAATGAAAGCTGTTAATGAGTATTTTGAAAAGGAGTGATCCTTAGTTCCCTAGGTGGACGCCGTTTCGAGATATCGCCATAAAGGTGGACCAGGGGTGTCTCTAGTTGTACGATATGGGAATCAAATGAAAGGTGTTACTGAGCATTTTAAGAGGGAGTGGGCACTAGGTCTATAGGTGGACGCCTTTTCGAGATATCGCCATTAGGGTGGGCCAGGGGTGACTCTAGAATGTTTGTACGATATGGGTATCAAACGAAAGGTGTTACTGAGCATTTTAAGAGAAAGTGGGCATTAGGTCTATAGGTGGGCACCTTTTCGAGATATCGCCGTTAGGGTGGGCCAGGGTGACTCTAGAATGTGTTTGTACGATATGGGTATCAAATGAAAGGTGGTAATGAGTATTTTAAAAGGGAATGGGCTTTAGTTCTATAGGTGAACGCCTTTTCGAGAAATCCCCATAAAGGTGGACCAGGGGTGACTCTAGAATATGTTTGTACGATATGGGTATCAAATGAAAGCTGCTAATGAGTATTTTGAAAAGGAGTGATCCTTAGTTCCCTAGGTGGACGCCTTTTCGAGATATCGCCATTAGGGTGGGCCAGGGGTGACTGGAATGTGTTTGTACGATATGGGTATCAAATGAAAGGTGGTAATGAGTATTTTAAAAGGGAGCAATCCTTAGTTCTATAGGTGGACGCCTTTTCGAGATATCGCCATAAAGGTGGACCAAGGGTGACTCTAGAATGTTTTTACGATATGGGTATCAAACGAAAGGTGTTACTGAGCATTTTAAGAGGGAGTGGGCACTAGGTCTATAGGTGGACGCCTTTTCGAGATATCGCCATTAGGGTGGGCCAGGGGTGACTCTAGAATGTTTGTACGATATGGGTATCAAACGAAAGGTGTTACTGAGCATTTTAAGAGAAAGTGTGCATTAGGTCTATAGGTGGGCGCCTTTTCGAGATATCGCCATTAGGGTGGGCCAGGGTGACTCTAGAATGTGTTTGTACGATATGGGTATCAAATGAAAGGTGGTAATGAGTATTTTAAAAGGGAGTAATCCTCAGTTCTATGGGTGACGCCTTTTCGAGATATCGCCATAAAGGTTGACCAAGGGTGACTCTAGAATGTTTGTACGATATGGGTATCAAACGAAAGGTGTTACTGAGCATTTTAAGAGGGAGTGGGCATTAGGTCTATAGGTGGACGCCTTTTCGAGATATCGCCATTAGGGTGGGCAAGGGTTGACTCTAGAATGTTTGTACGATATGGGTATCAAACGAAAGGTGTTACTGAGCATTTTAAGAGGGAGTGGGCATTAGGTGTATAGGTGGACGCCTTTTCGAGATATCGCCATTAGGGTGGGCCAGGGGTGACTCTAGAATGTTTGTACGATATGGGTATCAAAGGAAAGGTGTTAATGAGCATTTAAGAGGGAGTGGACATTAGGTCTATAGGTGGACGCCTTTTCGAGATATCGCCATTAGGGTCGGCCAGGGGTGACTCTAGAATGTTTTTACGATATGGGTATCAAACGGAAGGTGTTACTGAGCATTTTAAGAGGGAGTGGGCATTAGGTCTATAGGTGCACGCCTTTTCGAGATATCGCCATTAGGGTGGGCCAGGGTTGACTCTAGAATGTGTTTGTACGATATGGATATCAAATTAAAGGTATTGATGAGGGTTTTAAAAGCGAGTGGCCCTTAGATGTATATGTGAAGGCGTTCTCGCGATATCGACCAAATGTGGATCAGGTGATCCAGAAAATCATCTGTCGGGTACTGCTAATTTATTTATATATTCAATAACACTAACAGTATTCCTGCCAAGATTCCAAGGGCTGTTGATTTCGCCTTGTAGAACTTTTTCATTTTCTTCTACTTAATATGGTAGGTGTCACACCCATTTTACAAAGTTTTTTCCAAAGTTATATTTTGCGTCAATAAACCAATCCAGTTACCATGTTTCATCCCTTTTTTCGTATTTGGTATAGAATTATGGCATTTTTTTAATTTTTCGTAATTTTCGATATCGATAAAGTGGGCGTGGTTATGGTCGGATTTCGGCCATTTTTTATACCAAGATAAAGTGAGTTCAGATAAGTACGTGGGCTAAGTTTAGTAAAGATATATCGGTTTTTGCTCAAGTTATTGTGTTAACGGCCGAGCGGAAGGACAGACGGTGGACTGTGTATAAAAACTGGGCGTGGCTTCCACCGATTTCTCCCATTTTCACAGAGAACAGTTAACGTCATAGAATCTATGCTCCTACCAAATTTCAAAAGGATTGGTAAATTTTTGTTCGACTTATGGCATTAAAAGTATTCTAAACACACAAAATGAAAATGGGCGGAGCCACGCCCATTTTGAAATTTTCTTTTATTTTTGTATTTTGTTGCATCATATCATTACTGGAGTTGAATTTTGACTTAATTTACTTATATACAGTAAAGATATTAAATTTTTTGTTAAAATTTGAATTTAAAAAAAATTTTTTTAAAAAGTGTGCGTGTTATTTATCCAATTTTGGTAATTTTTATTCAGCACATATATAGTAATAGTAGTAACGTTCATGCCAAATTTCATCATGATATCTTCAACGACTGCCAAATTACAGCTTGCAAAACTTTTAAATTACCTTCTTGTAAAAGTGGGCGGTGCCACGCCCATTGTCCAAAATCTTACTAATTTTCTATTCTGCGTCATAACGTCAACCCATCTACCAAGTTTCATCGCTTAAACCGCCTTTGGCAATGAATTATCGCATTTTTTCGGTTTTTCGAAATTTTCGATATCGAAAAAGTGGGCGTGGTTATAGTCCGATATCGTTCATTTTAAATAGCGATCTGAGATGAGTGCTCAGGAACCTACATACCAAATTTCATCAAGATACCTCAAAATTTACTCAAGTTATCGTGTTAACGGACGGACGGACGGACGGACGGACGGACGGACATGGCTCAATAAAATTTTTTCTGGATCCTGATTATTTTGATATATGGAAGTCTATATCTATCTCGATTCCTTTATATATGTACAACCAACCGTTATCCAATCAAACTTAATATACTCTGTGAGCTCTGCTCAACTGAGTATAAAACAAGTAAGGAAGGCTAAGTTCGGGTCTAACCGAACATTACATACTCAGTTGTGAGCTATGGAGACAAAAAAAGGAAAATCACCATGTAGGAAAATGAACCTAGGGTAACCCTGGAATGTGGTTGTATGACATGTGTATCAAATGGAAGGTATTAAAGAGTATTTTAAGAGAGAGTAGGCCATAGTTCTATGGATGGACGCCATTTAGGGATATCGCCATAAAGGTGGACCAGGGCTGACTCTAGAATGTGTTTGTACGATATGGGTGTCAAATGAAAGGTGATAATGAGTATTTTGAAAATGAGTGATCCTTAGTTCCCTAGGTGGACGCCGTTTCGAGATATCGCCATAAAGGTGGACCAGGGGTGTCTCTAGTTGTACGATATGGGAATCAAATGAAAGGTGTTACTGAGCGTTTTAAGAGGGAGTGGGCATTAGGTCTATAGGTGGACGCCTTTTCGAAATGTCGCCATTAGGGTAGGCCAGGGGTGACTCTAGAATGTGTTTGTACGATATGGGTATCAAACGAAAGGTGTTACTGAGCATTTTAAGAGGGAGTGGGCATTAGGTCCATAGGTGGACGCCTTTTCGAGATATCGCCATTAGGGTGGGCCAGGGGTGACTCTGGAATGTGTTTGTAGGATATGGGTATCAAATGAAAGGTGGTAATGAGTATTTTAAAAGGGAGCAATCCTTAGTTCTATAGGTGGACGCCTTTTCGAGATATCGCCATAAAGGTGGACCAGGGGTGACTCTAGAATATGTTTGTACGATATGGGTATCATATGAAAGCTGTTAATGAGTATTTTGAAAAGAAGTGATCCTTAGTTCCCTAGGTGGACGCCGTTTCGAGATATCGCCATAAAGGTGGACCAGGGGTGTCTCTAGTTGTACGATATGGGAATCAAATGAAAGGTGTTACTGAGCGTTTTAAGAGGGAGTGGGCATTAGGTCTATAGGTGGACGCCTTTTCGAAATGTCGCCATTAGGGTAGGCCAGGGGTGACTCTAGAATGTGTTTGTACGATATGGGTATCAAACGAAAGGTGTTACTGAGCATTTTAAGAGGGAGTGGGCATTAGGTCCATAGGTGGACGCCTTTTCGAGATATCGCCATTAGGGTGGGCCAGGGGTGACTCTGGAATGTGTTTGTAGGATATGGGTATCAAATGAAAGGTGGTAATGAGTATTTTAAAAGGGAGCAATCCTTAGTTCTATAGGTGGACGCCTTTTCGAGATATCGCCATAAAGGTGGACCAAGGGTGACTCTAGAATGTTTGTACGATATGGGTATCAAACGAAAGGTGTTACTGAGCATTTTAAGAGGGAGTGGGCACTAGGTCTATAGGTGGACGCCTTTTCGAGATATCGCCATTAGGGGGGGCCAGGGGTGACTCTAGAATGTTTGTACGATATGGGTATCAAACGAAAGGTGTTACTGAGCATTTTAAGAGAAAGTGGGCATTAGGTCTATAGGTGCACGCCTTTTCGAGATATCGCCATTAGGGTGGGCCAGGGTTGACTCTAGAATGTGTTTGTACGATATGGATATCAAATTAAAGGTATTAATGAGGGTTTTAAAAGTGAGTGGCCCTTAGATGTATATGTGAAGGCGTTCTCGCGATATCGACCAAATGTGGATCAGGTGATCCAGAAAATCATCTGTCGGGTACTGCTAATTTATTTATATATTCAATAACACTAACAGTATTCCTGCCAAGATTCCAAGGGCTGTTGATTTCGCCTTGTAGAACTTTTTCATTTTCTTCTACTTAATATGGTAGGTGTCACACCCATTTTACAAAGTTTTTTCCAAAGTTATATTTTGCGTCAATAAACCAATCCAGTTACCATGTTTCATCCCTTTTTTCGTATTTGGTATAGAATTATGGCATTTTTTTAATTTTTCGTAATTTTCGATATCGATAAAGTGGGCGTGGTTATGGTCGGATTTCGGCCATTTTTTATACCAAGATAAGGTGAGTTCAGATAAGTACGTGGGCTAAGTTTAGTAAAGATATATCGGTTTTTGCTCAAGTTATTGTGTTAAGGGCCGAGCGGAAGGACAGTCGGTGGACAGTGTATAAAAACTGGGCGTGGCTTCCACCGATTGCGCCCATTTTCACAGAGAACAGTTAACGTCATAGAATCTATGCTCCTACCAAATTTCAAAAGGATTGGTAAATTTTTGTTCGACTTATGGCATTAAAAGTATTCTAGACACACTAAATGAAAATGGGCGGAGCCACGCCCATTTTGAAATTTTCTTTTATTTTTGTATTTTGTTGCATCATATTATTACTGGAGTTGAATTTTGACTTAATTTACTTATATACAGTAAAGATATAAAATTTTTTGTTAAAATTTGAATTAAAAAAAATTTTTTTTTAAAAAGTGGGCGTGTTCTTCATCCAATTTTGCTAATTTTTATTTAGCACATATAAAGTAATAGTAGTAACGTTCCTGCCAAATTTCATCATGATATCTTCAACGACTGCCAAATTACAGCTTGCAAAACTTTTAAATTACCTTCTTGTAAAAGTGGGCGGTGCCACGCCCATTGTCCAAAATCTTACTAATTTTCTATTCTGCGTCATAACGTCAACCCATCTACCAAGTTTCATTGCTTTAACCGCCTTTGGCAATGAATTATCGCATTTTTTCGGTTTTTCGAAATTTTCGATATCGAAAAAGTGGGCGTGGTTATAGTCCGATATCGTTCATTTTAAATAGCGATCTGAGATGAGTGCTCAGGAACGCACATACCAAATTTCATCAAGATACCTCAAAATTTACTCAAGTTATCGTGTTAACGGACGGACGGACGGACGGACGGACGGACGGACGGACATGGCTCAATCAAATTTTTTTTCGATCCTGATTATTTTGATATATGGAAGTCTATATCTATCTCGATTCCTTTATATATGTACAACCAACCGTTATCCAATCAAACTTAATATACTCTGTGAGCTCTGCTCAACTGAGTATAAAAATATGTACATACATATATCATGTATTTCTAACCTCCAGAAAAAAAAAAACGATCGGAGTAGCGTGTGTATTGTACATTCGGTTGTACCAAGGAAACAAATTTTTCCTTTCGCTTTCTTTTTTAGAAAAAAGAAAAAAAAAAATTGTTTTGCTTTAGCTTTGTTGTATAAATTGGATGTTACTATTTAGTAACACAGGTTATGCATCAGGCTGTTCCATTTTTTTGTTTTTTTTTTTTTTAGGATTTCTGATAAATTTTTTGTTAAATCACTGTTTTGTTTAGAAAGGGTTAATGCAATGGAATTGGTAGCGGATGAATTTTCTTTTACCTAACGCTACCTTTGCCATTGTAATATCCTTCTTTTCCATTCTTCCAAAAAAAAAAAAAATTTGTGAAAAATATTTGCAAAAAAAAATGAACACTTTTCTGGTCAATGTAATATAATTGGCTATAAATTTTTGTGTGCAAAAACGTGTGGTGAGACTACGTATTAGTCTGTGGAAAAAAAATTTTTTTTTGATGCCGGAATTTTTTCCATGTGATTCATAAAAAATATTATCGAGTTGTTGTTTGGCTTAAACTCGCGTTAGGTTACGGTATTGCGTAAAGACAGTGTGAGAAAAATAAAAAAACCAAATTGCAAACTTTTTCCCAACACCAAAAAAAAATTTTTGTTTTTATACTCAGTTGAGCAGAGCTCACAGAGTATATTAAGTTTGATTGGATAACGGTTGGTTGTACATATATAAAGGAATCGAGATAGATATAGACTTCCATATATCAAAATAATCAGGATCGAAAAAAAATTTGATTGAGCCATGTCCGTCCGTCCGTCCGTCCGTCCGTCCGTTAACACGATAACTTGAGTAAATTTTGAGGTATCTTGATGAAATTTGGTATGTAGGTTCCTGAGCACTCATCTCAGATCGCTATTTAAAATGAACGATATCGGACTATAACCACGCCCACTTTTTCGATATCGAAAATTTCGAAAAACCGAAAAAGTGCGATAACTCATTACAAAAGACAGATAAAGCGACGAAACTTGGTAGATGGGTTGACGTTATGACGCAGAATAGAAAATTAGTAAGATTTTGGACAATGGGCGTGGCACCGCCCACTTTTACAAGAAGGTAATTTAAAAGTTTTGCAAGCTGTAATTTGGCAGTCGTTGAAGATATCATGATGAAATTTGGCAGGAACGTTACTACTATTACTCTATATGTGCTAAATAAAAATTAGCAAAATTGGATGAAGAACACGCCCACTTTTTAAAAAAAAAATTTTTTAAATTCAAATTTTAACAAAAAATTTAATATCTTTACTGTATATAAGTAAATTAAGTCAAAATTCAACTCCAGTAATGATATGATGCAACAAAATACAAAAATAAAAGAAAATTTCAAAATGGGCGTGGCTCCGCCCATTTTCATTTAGTTTGTCTAGAATACTTTTATTGCCATAAATCGAACAAAAATTTACCAATCCTTCTCAAATTTGGTAGGAGCATAGATTCTATGACGGTAACTGTTCTCTGTGAAAATGGGCGAAATCGGTGGAAGCCGCGCCCAGTTTTTATACACAGTCCACCGTCTGTCCTTCCGCTCGGCCATTAACACATAACTTGAGCACAATCCGATATATCTTTACTAAACTTAGCCCACGTACTTACCTGAGCTCACTTTTTCTTGGTATAAAAAATGGGCGAAATCTGACAATAACCACGCCCACTTTATCGATATCGAAAATTACGAAAAATGAAAAAAATGCCATAATTCTATACCAAATACGAAAAAAGGGATGAAACATGGTAACTGGATTGGTTTATTGACGCAAAATATAACTTTGGAAAAAACTTTGTAAAATGGGTGTGACACCTACCATATTAAGTAGAAGAAAATGAAAAAGTTCTACAAGGCGAAATTAACAGCCCTTGGAATCTTGGCAGGAATACTGTTAGTGGTATTGCATATATAAATAAATTAGCAGTACCCGACGGATGATTTTCTGGATCACCTGGTCCACATTTTGGTCGATATCGCGAGAACGCCTTCACATATACATCTAAGGGCCACTCGCTTTTAAAACCCTCATTAATACCTTTAATTTGATATCCATATCGTACAAAAACATACCAGAGTCACCCCTGTCCCACCCTAATGGCGATATCTCGAAAAGGCGTCCACCTATAGACCTAATGCCCCCTCCCTCTTAAAATGCTCAGTAACACCTTTCGTTTGATACCCATATCGTACAAACATTCTAGAGTCACCCCTGGCCCACCCTAATGGCGATATCTCGAAAAGGCGTCCCCCTATAGACCTAGTGTCCACTCCCTCTTAAAATGCTCAGTAACACCTTTCGTTTGATACCCATATCGTACAAACATTCTAGAGTCACCCCTGGCCCACCCTAATGGCGATATCTCGAAAAGGCGTCCACCTATAGACCTAATGCCCACTCCCTCTTAAAATGCTCAGTAACAGCTTTCGTTTGATACCCATATCGTACAAACATTCTAGAGTCACACCTGGCCCACCCTAATGGCGATATTTCGGAAAGGCGTCCACCTATAGAACTAAGGATTACTCCCTTTTAAAATACTCATTACCACCTTTCATTTGATACCCATATCGTACAAACACATTCTAGAGTCACCCTGGCCCACCCTAATGGCGATATCTCGAAAAGGCGTCCACCTATAGACCTAATGTCCACTCCCTCTTAAAATGCTCAGTAACACCTTTCGTTTGATACCCATATCGTACAAACATTCTAGAGTCACCCCTGGCCCACCCTAATGGCGATATCTCGAAAAGGCGTCCACCTATAGACCTAATGTCCACTCCCTCTTAAAATGCTCAGTAACACCTTTCGTTTGATACCCATATCGTACAAACATTCTAGAGTCACCCCTGTCCCACCCTAATGGCGATATCTCGAAAAGGCGTCCACCTATAGACCTAATGCCCACTCCCTCTTAAAATGCTCAGTAACACCTTTCGTTTGATACCCATATCGTACAAACATTCTAGAGTCACACCTGGCCCACCCTAATGGCGATATCTCGAAAAGGCGTCCACCTATAGAACTAAGGATTACTCCCTTTTAAAATACTCATTACCACCTTTCATTTGATACCCATATCGTACAAACACATTCTAGAGTCACCCTGGCCCACCCTAATGGCGATATCTCGAAAAGGCGTCCACCTATAGACCTAATGCCCACTCCCTCTTAAAATGCTCAGTAACACCTTTCGTTTGATACCTATACCGTACAAACATTCTAGAGTCACCCTTGGTCCAGCTTTATGGCGATATCTCGAAAAGGCGTCCACCTATAGAACTAAGGATTACTCCCTTTTAAAATACTCATTACCACCTTTCATTTGATACCCATATCGTATAAACACATTCTAGAGTCACCCTGGCCCACCCTAATGGCGATATCTCGAAAAGGCCTCCACCTATAGACCTAATGCCCACTCCCTCTTAAAATGCTCAGTAACACCTTTCGTTTGATACCCATATCGTACAAACATTCTAGAGTCACCCTTCGTCCACCTTTATGGCGATATCTCGAAAAGGCGTCCACCTATAGAACTAAGGATTACTCCTTTTAAAATACTCCTTACCACCTTTCATTTGATACCCATATCGTACAAACACATTCTAGAGTCACCCCTGGTCCACCCTAATGGCGATATCTCGAAAAGGCGTCCACCTATAGACCTAATGCCCACTCCCTCTTAAAATGCTCAGTAACACCTTTCGTTTGATACCCATATCGTACAAACATTCTAGAGTCACCCCTGGCCCACCCTAATGGCGATATCTTGAAAGGGCGTCCACCTATAGACCTAATGCCCACTCCCTCTTAAAATTCTCAGTAACACCTTTCGTTTGATGCACATATCGTACAAACACATTCTAGAGTCACCCCTGGCCCACCCTAATGACGATATCTCGAAAAGGCGTCCACCTATAGACCTCATGCCCACTCCCTCTTAAAATGCTCAGTAACACCTTTCGTTTGATACCCATACCGTACAAACATTCTAGAGTCACCCCTGGCCCACCCTAATGGCGATATCTCGAAAAGGCGTCCACCTATAGACCTAATGCCCACTCCCTCTTAAAATGCTCAGTAACACCTTTCATTTGATTCCCATATCGTACAAACACATTCTAGAGACACCCCTGGTCCACCTTTATGGCGATATCTCGAAACGGCGTCCACCTATGGAACTAAGGATCACTCCTTTTCAAAATACTCATTAACAGCTTTCATTTGATACCCTTATCGTACCATCACATTATAGAATCACCCCTGGTCCACCTTAATGGGGACATCTCGAAAAGGCGTCCACCGATAGACCTAAGGCCCACTCCCTCTTAAAATGCTCAGTAACACCTTTCATTTGATACCCATATCGTACAAACAAATTCTAGAGTCAGCCCTGGTCTACCTTTATGGCGATATCCCTAAATGGCGTTCATCCATAGAACTATGGCCTACTCTCTCTTAAAATACTCTTTAATACCTTTCATTTGATACACATGTTATACAACCACATTCCAGGGTTACCCCAGATTGATTTTCCTTATTTTGTCTCCATAGCTCTCAACTGAGTATGTTATGTTCGGTTACACCCGAACTTAGCCTTCCTTACTTGTTTTTTTTTGTTTTTTTTTTTGAAGTGACGCATTATCAACCAAACAATCCGCTCTTAATCTTAATGTAATATTTCGAGAATTTATACTTGACACAAACCCATGTGGAAAAATTCCGGTGACCGGAACCAAAAAGGTGTGCATTGTGATTTGGCCTAATACCCATAACCGTATTGCGTCTGTTTGTACAAATTAAACCGGCGTGTGCCTACCCAGCAGTATAATCGTTCTGCATGGGAGCATGTAAAAAGCCTCTTAAAGGTGAAATGTGTTTTTGTAACCAAGACACACGAAATGTGAATATGCATTAGAATATCACGCCGTGATTTGTACAAACATACACATGTACTTTAGGGCGGGTCGAAAGAAAAGAAAAAAAAAAATCTCCAAGGGAATTTAGTAAAAAACTTCCGAAAAAAATCCTACACTCGTATTAGATATGAATTGTTGTTCACATTAGGCTGGGTCGACTAAAGTAAGAAAAATTTTCTATTTTTTTTTTTAAAGGGATTGATGTATTTTCTTTTTGTTTTTCTTCTAATTGTGAGGTTGTTGGTTTTGGGTAGTGGTTAGATTCGTGTCATTTGTTTGTGAGATGGTTGCTTTTGCCAGATTTGTTTCTTCTGATTGTGAGACCAATGGTGGTAATAATACCAGTTTGACAAGTGGTCTTGTCACTTGGCCCCTCTCTGTCCGAATGTCTACGACGCGTACCCGGTTGTCGGAACCAGGATAAACATTGACCACTCGTCCCAGTCTCCACTCATTTGGCGGTAAATTGTCCTCTTTAATGACCACCATATCTCCTACTTTGATGTTTGATTTTGGATGTTTCCACTTCGTCCTCTTTTGTAGCTCCGATAGGTATTCGCTTTTCCATCTTTGACAAAAGTTTTGATGCAATGCCTTGAGTTTTTGCCATCGATTCACGATTGAGGCCGGGTTTTCGTTGATTTCTAGCTCTGGTGGAGCTAATAAATGTCCGCCGACTAAAAAGTGACCTGGAGTCAGGGGTTCTAGATCCGGAAGTTCATTGGAGGCCGGGCTTAGAGGACGCGAATTAAGGCAGGATTCGATTCTGCAAACTAGCGTGTTGAATTCCTCGAAAGTCAATTTCGAGCTCAAAGCGATCTTTTTAAAATGTGTTTTAAAGCTTTTCACACCGGCTTCCCACAACCCGCCCATATGCGGAGCGCCGGCTGGTATGAAATGCCAGGTTAATGCCTGATATGCAAATTTTGAGAGAATTTGTATTCGGGAATCGGCGAGAAAAGCTTTAAATTCTGCCTTTAGTGCGCGTGAAGCTCCGACGAAGTTGGTCCCATTATCTGGGTAGATATTCCTTGGGCATCCTCGTCTGGCTACGAATCGCGAAAACGCTGCTAGAAAAGATGAGGTGCTCAAATCGTTAGTGGCCTCTAAGTGTATGGCCTTAGTAGAAAAACAAACGAACAGACAGGCGTAACCTTTTGAGGTACGACAACCGCGCCCCCTATAACTCTTTATATCGAACGGCCCTGCAAAATCTACCCCTGTGTTAGTAAATGCGCGCGAAAAGGTTGTACGCTCTTGTGGTAAAATTCCCATAAGTTGACTTTGAACGTGCCTTTTGTAGATCGTACAGATCTTAAAATTATGAATTGTGGCTCTGACCATGGTTTTCACCTTTGGAATCCAGTACTGGGTGCGAATAATTCGCCGTGGAGAGAAAGTTCATGGACAAACTGGACGAACAGACGCGACAACCTACAATTGTATGGTAGTATTATTGGCTGCTTTTCGCCATATGCCATATCGGTGGATGCAATACGCCAAGATACGCGTCGTACTCAATTTCATCTATTTTCTTGAATTTATCAGGGCTTCTCTTAGTACCTTCCATGTTACTAAACTCTATTACAATTTTTTTCATCTGCTTTGTGAAGCAAAGGTCAAATGAACTTTTGAGTGAAGTTATACGATGCACAGCGTACTGTGTGATTCCAGGTTTTCCTGGAATAATATTTTCTTTTGTTACCCTTTATCTTTCCGGTAAAGTAGGCGATAACGACCACACTACACTTTTATCTTTTGAGCTGTATGATGCTGAATTTTCTTCATAGCCATGCTCACATTGGGTATCAGAATCAGAATCAGAGCTTTTATCCTCTAAAATCTCTTCAATTTCGAAGATTTCATCACTCACATCACTGCAATCATCTATATCATCATCAATATCGAAAATTTCATCTACCATTTGCTGCAGTTGCCTTTCAGTACATAACCTCGAACACTGTACAAAATAAATGTTTCAACAATATGTTGAATTTCACTAAATAGAAAATAACACTTACACTAGGTCTATCCATGCTTTCAATATTTTTCACAATTTTCTAATTCACTTTATCACTTTCAAAAACTTCTTGCTCCGCCAAGTTGAAAAAGTTTACTAACATATATGTACTTTTTGGTCTCTCAGCTATTGTTTCAAATTATTTCATTTGAATTAATCACAGCCTACTATAACTATCTAAAACAAAACGGCTACCTTTTTTGAAATCATCTATCAAAGCAAAGCCTACTCATATATAAATTCGAATTCGGATTCAAAAAGTGGAACAGCTGTTATATTCATATTATTCTTATGCCGAAATCACAGATGGCGCTGAGAGAGCACACCCAACATTTTTCTTTATATTTTAGGGTATTTTGGTGGATTTGCGTAACAGTTGATACAAAATTATTCGATTGCTTCAATGGTTGTTTGAACTGTATATATTAATTTGCCTGTGGTCATCAGATGACCTTAATGGCAAATAAGGAAGTTTATGAATAACTTTTTTACTAATGCGAAAAAATAATTTTTTTTTTGTCAATTTAAATGTAAAATAATATTATTTAGGATAAGGTAACAGGAAATTTTAATAATGCTTTTCGTTTTCAAGATATCGGCAATTTTATCTTAAAAAGGTCATCAAATGACCTTAATGACGCAGAAGGGTTAAGTATGTATGTACCTGTTTCGTAAACTTATTCATCAACCAAACGATATACGATCATGTATAGTAACTATACAACGAATTCAGTATTTATTAAGATATTTAGTTATAATTAAGTAAGAAAATGAAAGTTTGATAACAATAAATAAATGTAAGGCGCGATAACCTCCGAAGAGATCTAATAATTTGATAACAATGGTAATAAGAATTATAAAGAGTGAAAAATGTGTGATGAAACTCGCGGTATTCAACCAAAGACCACTATGTAACTGTTTAATTCACAAAGTCCTGCTTTCCAATGTATATATGTATGAATATTTTGACAGCTCTTTTCTTGCAGTATAGGAAGTGTCCGTAAAACCCCCAACATTCCCGCCCACCTCGTCGTGTTTAGACGAAGAGTAATATTGGCCGCCCAACGTAGAATGCTATTTCGAGATTGGTCGCTTTATTGTGGAAGTTGCAGTTTTTATACTCACGACCCGAATAAGGCCCTCAGAACCCGGATGGGTGTCTATAATTCGGCCTAGCATCCATTGCTGCCTGTTAATTTCTTACAAGGACAAGTTCACCAATCTTAAAATTTTTATTTGTAGCTTATGCCATTTTGATCGAACTTGCAAGCTATGTAGATACTCTGCAGACCATTTGCGCCAATATTCTTGATGCATCTGGCTTAGTAGTTCCAAGCGACGTAAAACGTTAGTATTTGTATCGAGAAGATTTGGTTCGGGCACACTGGTAAGAGCACGTCCAACAAGCATATGCCCTGGGGTCAATGCTTCTAAATCTGAAGGATCATCTGTCAGTGCAGTAATTGTTCTTGAATTTAAACATGACTCGACTCATTTAAGCACTGTGTAGAATTCTTCAAAAGTGAGGGTTGCAGTGTTGAATGTGCGTTTCAGCAAGGCTTTCATACACTTAACTCCGACCTCCCAGAGGCCGCCAAAGTTTGGGGCTCCCGGGGTATGAAGTGCCCATTTATACCAGTCTGTGAAGCATAGCTGGCAGCGGCGTCTAACTGTTCGCGAAATTGTTTCAGTTCTTCCTTCATAAGTGCATCTGCGCCGACGAATGTAGTACCTCGGTCGTTATACATATCTGAACAGATACCACGTGTAGCAACAAAGCGCTGTAATGCAGGAATAAATGACTTAGTTGTCATGTCACTCACTAATTAAAGATGAATACATTTGACGGCAAGACAGACGAAGGGTGTCACATATAATTTATAGCTCTTGGGTTCCTGCCCTTTAGTTGCTCGTATGTTGAATGGTCCAGCGTAGTCGACCCCAGTATGCATGAACGGGTATATTATATTACAACGCTCCGCTGAGAAATCGCCCATTAGTTGATTTTCTGGACTGAAATTATATCGAAAACATTTAACACATTTGCGTGTAACTCTTTTTACTTCCGCACGACCATCGGTAACCCAAAATTGGCGTCTGACGTAGCCTAATTTTGCTTGCGTTCCGCCGTGGGGGCTCCTCAGATGAGCTTTAGTGACGATTAGAGATGTTAGAATATTCCGCTTTGGAATGACCATTGGGCATCTTTCGTTGAAAGGCATATTCGCTTGTTGCAAACGCCACGTAGCCTCATAATATTCTCTGAATCCAACGTTAAATTGAACTTTCTCAACTTACTTTTTTGAGGAAGTTCTTGGTTCTTCTTTAGAGCTGACATTTCATTGTTAAATTCTGTTTGCTGTGCAATTTTGACGATCAATTTAAGTGCTTGGTATCGTTCTGTCCAAGTGCAAAACGATGTCGTGACGGTCGTCTTCTTGCGACACTTATTGATAAAATTTAAACACCTACCCAGTAAAGCGATAATTTTGTCAAGGCTCGAATATTTAGTGGTAATCTCGTGCAGCCAGTCCTGATTCTGTAGTTGTACTGTACAAGCAGTGACTAATCTAATTTCAGGGATGTTTTCTGAAAAATGTATATTATGTTAAGGTCAATACTGTTCACTCAAAGAGAGCCATGCTGGCCCATTCCACAATAGTGAAACGGTTAGAAACGAATGGTTTCAAAGTACCTGGCGACGATCGAATCCACCAAAGCACGGTTACTGAATCCGTCAATAGCACACATTTAAAAGATTTAAATGATAATGCATCCTTCGCCTTTACCAAGAGGGCTGCTGCTAGGCGAGCACCACATAATTCTAGTCTTGGGATCGATTGTTGCTTCAAAGGTGCTACCTTTCTTTTCGTAATTAGCAAATTTACTGCGGTATAACTTTCAGTTATTACCTTGATATAGATTGCAGCTGCATATGATGCGCTTGATGCATCTGAGAAAGCATGCAGCTCTACAGTTCACGCTGCAACAACTCTTAACCAACGCGGTATATACAAATCTTGAAGTTGTTGTAATTCATTGCGATAAACTGTCCACTGCCGTTGAATATCCTTTGGCAGCTTCTCTTCCCAATCTAACTTCAGGTTCCATAATTTCTGTAAGAAGATTTTGCCTCTTATCGTTACAGGAGCCACAAGTCCTAGTGTATCAAATATTCTGGCTACGTCATTTGCCAATTGTCGTTTGTTGAAACAGGTAATTTTGTAATCTAAATCGATGCTATATGTTAGCGCATCAGTCCGAGTTCGCCAAAAGTTTTCCAATGCCTTTGTTTGGTCGCATAAACCTAGTTCTAATAAGTCCGAAGCGTCTCGATCGCGTGGCTCAATAGACTCTTAAACCTCAGTAGCGTTTGAGTTAAACTTGCGCAGACTAAACTCGCCAGTTTATAGTAACAATCGTAATTGTGCTATTTTATTGATAGCTTCTTCGAGTGTGTCCCCTCCAGATAATGTGTCGTCTACGCAAAACTCTGTTTCAGGAAACTTCGCCGCATTAGGGAACTTTTCTCTCTCATCATTGGCCAGACGTCCTAGAACTTTTAGCGACAGGTATGTTGCATAATTAGTCCAGTAGGTTACGGTAAGCAGTGTGTAGCTGGTAGGTTCTTCATTTGCACTACCTTTCCAAAAAATTCGTTGAAGTTCAGTATTCTCGCAGTCCACTAATATCTATCTGTACATCTTCTCGATGACAACCCGTAAAAGCATACTTGTATCGACGCCAATTCAACAGGATATTGCCTAAATCATTTTGGGGCTTGGGCCCAATGTGCAAACAGTCATTGAGTGATACTGCGGTGGAGTATTTTCGGGCAGCATTGAACACCACTCGAAGCTTTGTGGTAGATCTCGAGCTTTCCACACACCGTGGTGTGGTAATCAGCACACAGGGATAGAGGTAGGATCATTGGATATCTCCATTTGGCACAGCTCGCTATATTCTTCCATAAATTTACTGTACAATTTCTTCATTTCGGGTTCACGATCAAGTCGTCGTTGTTTATGTTTAAACAAGGCTAACGCATCTTGCTTACTTGGTGCAAGCCGGTTAAGTTCGATATCTTGTCGAAGAGGTAGCTTTACGATATATCGTCCTTGGCAGTCACGCCTAGTAGTATTCTCGAAGAAGATTTCGCAGAAAATTTTGTCCTTCGTCATAGTTTGACGCTGCAGAAACTGCGAAAGACATTCTCCAAGTCGATTTGTGTTATAGCACAGGGCCTTGTGAATATCAGACACCCTACTGTGACCCGATAACCCACCAAAGATGACCCAGCCTAATTGCATGTGTTGTGCCACTACTCCATTTGTAGTGCTCTGTTTAACACCGTTGCGTAATATTTTGGCTTAGTCGACGGCACCCAAAATTATGTCAATAGTACCCGGTTGGTACCACTTAGGATCAGCCAATTTCAACAGACCGAATTCTTGAAACTGGGAATTTGAAATTGGTTTATTAAGCATAATGCTCCCTACCTTTCGGAGTATTAACGCAACGCACTCCATTTTGAAATCATATGTCAGTGAACGAATAACAATCGTAGGCAAAGCTTTTGCACAAGCCAGATTCGTACCAGTTGCACCGCTGATCGGTATCTTAACTGCTGTACGTTGTAACTGCAACTGTCGTGCAGCAAATTCACTAATAAACGTAGCTTCGGCCCCGTTATCGACTGGCACTCGAAATATTTGTTTGAGACCATTCGGACCGCATGTTTCCACATACGCTGTGGCCAGAAAAACTATTGGCAAGGTAGATGATTGTATTGTTAGCTGTAACAGATGTTGCTATATTTGTTGTGCTCGAGTCAGCAGTCCTACTTTGGGTCACTTCCCTCTGTGTTACACCGTGTTCGGTTTTATTATACAATTCACCGTGAAATAGTGTGCTATGTTTCGCTTTGCAGATTTTACAGCGTCCCTCAGACGGACACCCTCGAAGCATATGCCCCGACCGTAAACAGTTGAAACATAATTTATGTCTGACGGTCAAATATTTCTTTGCACTGGAAGCTCTAAATTGTTTGCAATGTGGGACAATGTGCTTATCTGAACATATTGCACGTGTTGCCATTGACGTGTGCGAGCATTTAACTGTTGCCTTCAATTTGTTTTGTTTCTGAGATTCACCGCAAGCCAATTGTATATCCTCCAGGGACTGAAAACGATTTTCGAGAAACGCCCTTAACCCATTAAGTCCTGAGCATAGAAGGGCTGGAGCAATTTCAATGAAATTTTCAGTGGCCATATAAATTGGTCCAATTAAGAATAAAAAACGGAAAAAAATTTGCGGTCCTAACCCGTTGGGGTGGTGGAGCACGTTGCGTACATGCAACGTTAGGCCTTAATGATATACAAATTTTTAATTTTAAGTTCATTTTATTTAAAAAAATTTATTTCGTTTGTGTGAAAATTCAAAAGCAGTAAATAAAATATGTTTATGTTGAAAGTAAATAAAATATATTTTAATAATTTGGGAAAAATTTAAACAACGTGACATCAGAACGGACAAGGCGACAGCTGTTTCGATTAAACCTTGTAAATATCTTCACAGCCTTTTCTCCCGGGAGTGGGATTTGAATCCGCACTCCTACGATGGTTGAATTGTTACAAACGCATTCAGCTACGTCATGGGATAAAGTTTACAACAACTAAAGCATGACTGCCTGAATGCGTTTGTAACACTTCAACTCGGGAGAAAAAGCTTTGAAGTGATTTACAAGGTATAATAGAAACAGCTGTCGCCTTTTCCGTCCTAATGTCCCGTTGTTTAACTTTTCCCAAATTATTAAATAAAAATTATAAATTAAAAATTGCTTTAAATAAATGTGTTCATACGATTTCACATATATTGCATACATATTTGATTTGATTTGTGCAAGATCGACAGCGTAACAATTTTCTGTAAAAACAGGTAGGTGAACCAAGCGAGGTTTTTTTGGAGCAGTGCTGTGAGCTTGTTTGCGTTTAAGCTTCCTTACAGGAGCTTCAGACAAAGTTTCGGAAACAAAAACTCGAAACTATAGCTGTCCCATAATAAGAGCGTTTTCCAGTTTTTTCAACAGACTGTGTATTTTCCTGGCATTCACCATGGCTGAGTCTAGTGCATTTGTGGCCAATACCGTTTTTTTTTTTACGAATACGAATTCTGTAATTGATCATTGCGTTTTCAAAAAGGTCCACACCACACATGTTTCTATTACAGTCATGTATGGGAAATGGGATCGATATTGCCGTATTTTTTCACCTTTCCATCATATCGATATACTTTATTAGTAGCGCTTTTCTCCAAATGATTGGAAAGAAAAGTCACCGAAAAATTATCATTCCATCATACCGCACTTATTTTATTATTTTTATCGAATGCATCCGCGAGAGTTTTCTTGAAATTTTTAATATCTGTAAGTTCTGCACCACCAGCTCGATTTTCACGCACAGTAACCCATTTTAGTTAGTTGAGACATAAACTTAAAAGATGTCAAAAAGGTGTTGGTTTCGCTTACACATATCAATATTTTCAAGAAATTGTAACACAATAGACTGGCCAAGACACAAGTTTGTATCTCTGATAAATGAAGCTCTGGAATAGGGTATAAAAGCAAAACATAGACAAAGATTTGGTTTGGATTTCAAAAACATTTTGCATGAATGGCTGGCGAATTATGCTATCATTTGTTCATCTAAGCTTGTAAGGGTTTAGTGTTTCTAAAATTCAGACGGTTACATATTGCACCATCACCGTATTGGTGTGATGGTAGCGTGCTTCGCCTAAGATCCTAGGTTCACACACCTGGCAAAGCAACATTAATTTTAGGAACAAGTTACTTCAATTAGGAGAAAAGTTTACTAAGCGAGGTCGTCCCTCGGCAGTGTTTGACAAGCACTCCGAGTGTATTTCTGCCATGAAAAGCTCGCAGTGAAAACTCATCTGCCTTGCAGATCCCGTTCGGAGTCGGAAAAAAAAGATAAAAAAAGGTTAAAAAAGAGCACGACGAAATTGGAAGGGAGCCGAGCTTCTCGTCCACATCTTCTGTGTCACTAACTGCATCTACAGTCTCATGCGGCAGTAATATCATATGAACCGGATCCGCGTTTTTTATATTATTTACGACTTCATCCTCCTCGTCCCATCCATTAACTATATTTTCTATATCTATTTTAGATAAATATTTTTTAGAAAACATTTTGCAAAGAAAGAACGCCACACTTTTTCTTAACCCTAGTTCGACCGACGCGTCACCGGGGTGACTATTTAATATTCTCCCCTCAAAAAAACATATTTCTAATACATTTTTTTAACTGATTTTCCGTAACATCCTAAGTTAATGAATTTTAAGCAGAAAAAATACAAAATAAGGTTTTATAATTTTAGTCATAGATAACTGTAACGGTTTGAAAACTTTTATTCTTTTGTTGGCCGACGTAGTCACCCATCTGACCATGAGTAAAAACCAATTACAAGCAACACATGTACATATGAAAATATTATTGGTATATCGTTTATGAGAACAGAGTTTCATAAAAAATAGCAACTTTATTCGCTGCACTGAACACATTTGACAATGGGCTGAATATGCTCCTGGCACACTGGCTTTTTACAAACTAAGCAAACTTTCCGGGCGTTCCGTTGTCTTTTATTCACTTGTTGGCAAACATGACACTTGCCTTTGATTTTCATTCGACCTGTTTCGTCACGTTGCTCAATTTGCAATTCCGATGCAAAGGGCAGAGATAAACGGGTATTCAGAACATCCTCCATAGCGGTACGTACGTGATAATGCTGCAGGATTCGGAGGTTTGATGCTCGCCGATTGACAGCCTCAGTGACCAATTCACGAGAAAGTTCTTTTAGATAAGTTCGACGGCTGATACTAACACGGCTCGTTACATAATTATCCCTATAAATAATGTGTCCACCTAGTGCCATTACATCCAACATATTGAAAAATAGAGCCAATGGCCACCGGTGCGACTTTCTTTTGCATGTGTAAATTCCGAGCATTTGATCCATTGTATCGACACAACCTTTTGTACGATTGTAGTCGAGAATTATTTCAGGTTTGTTTGAAGCAGAATCGATTGATGCATTATTGTGCAAGGTAGAGAGCAAAAAAACATTTTTGTTGGCTTTGGCTTTGTAACTCAGGAGGACAGTTTCATTGCGGAACGCAAACTTAGATTCACCCAGAGGCGCAGATTTATCAAACTGCAGCTCTCTAGGAATGAAGCGCTTGTTTTTACGGACAGTGCCAACTAAGCTAAGCTCGATGTTCTTTAGCTCATAGGCAAGGTGCAATGAAGTGAAGAAGTTGTCCGTGGTAACATTTCGTCCACTATTTTTCCATGGTTGCACCAACTCAAGCACAATTTTTTCACCTAAATTAGAAGCTGTTGCCTGCCCAGGTTGCCGCCCTAAATACAATATACCATGCAAGGGATAGCTGGTTTCTGCATCAGACGCCCAAAATATTTTTATGCCGTATTTTGCTGGTTTTGAGGGGATATATTGACGGAACGCCACTCGACCACGAAATGGATAAAGTTGCTCATCAATAGTTATATCACTGTGGGGTCGATAATGCTTCCGCATGTTTTCGTTCATAAGCATCCAAATTTCCGATATTGGAGCTGCTTTATCAGCTTCCTTTCGAGCCTCACGTGTTCTATTATCATCAAAACGAATAGTGCGAAGGATAGCTTTGAATCTATTTCTGCTCATCGCAGCACGGTAGAGTGGAAATGAATAAGAAGCCCATAACTCATCAATCGTCTCCATGCTGGACTTATGGACACCACAAGCTAATAAAATTCCATAAAATGTATCCATTTCAATACTGTCAGTTTTTTCCCATACTTTTGGGGGCGACTCTTGATGTTTCTCGTTCCATATTTGGGCCAGCTGCTCGCCTTTTCTGTTTGTGTGGCGCACTATTATATCCTTCATAACGTTGGAAAACAACAAATTAAACGCATCCAAGCGGCTCATAGCTCCTTGGCAAGCAGGCCCACCTAAACATAATCAAAAGCAAATAAACAATTATTTGCACATAATATTCTACTTCGTTGGCTGACCTCTTTGTCTAAGTATATTGTGGCTACGAGTTTGACCTGTTGGTGATGGATTCTGAGACCACTGAGTTCCATCGGGCGCTTCATACACTAATTGCGACCCAATAATATTAACCGTAGTACTTTCTATTTCTTCATCGCTTTCTGGCTCGCCCACTTCGTCAATCACATCCCCTGTCTCAGCATCCGATGCAGTTTCGCCACCTGGTAGCCATTCATCACCTTCGCCATCGTTGCCATCGCCAAATTCAACGTCATTGTCATCATCAAGAAGCAGCGTCTCAATATCTGCATCCGATAATGCTCTATATAGCATTAATATATAGCAAATATTTTCACCTAAAATGTAGATATGTACCTTCGATTAACGATGCGCTGTAGTCGGATGTGGTTGGAAACCGCTCTTTCTGCGTCAATTTCAATTCCACTTTCCGGATTTTCACCTTTACTGGTTGAACTGGTTGCATTTTCGTATCTTAAACGCTTAGAATCACTCATTTTCAACAAATAAGGAACTGGATTAAGTTTTTCTCAAACTGGATTCAATCTTTCACAACTGCACTAAACAAGAACTATGAATATAATCAGCTGAATGTTGTTGAATATAATCAGCTGTTAATGTTGCCAGATGCCCATTTTCATTTAACACCAGTTTTTTCTGAAGTTTGTTCCCTGCTTTTAAGCTGAATTTTCATTTTATTAAAAGTCACCGGGGTGACTGCGTCGGCCAAAATGAGTTGTAAAAATCGTCGGCCGAATGAGGGTTAACAGAAAATGTAAATAAACAATATCAGCTGCTCACAAGGCTGAGTGCTGCCGGTTGAAAAAATGCATAGCGTTAAGTCCTAACGTTGCATTTGCGCAACGTAAACTTTTAATTTAATATATTTGCTATATGTTGCAATATAAAATTTTTCAAAATTAATTTTCACGTAATTTGCTTAGACAAAATATTGTTAACAAGGAGATTTTTTTACTTTTAAATCGAAAGTATTTTTTAATAATTTAACAAAAAACACCCAAAAAATTGCGGGAATTCAAAAGAAAATAAATGTGTATAAATATTTACTAGATTCAAATATAAGTATAACGCATTTTAAATAAGTTCAATTTTATTAAATTTTAGTCGCTTTTTCGTTAACATTTCTTAAAATCTGTGTAATATATGCGAAGCCGCAAACGTTGCGCAGACGCAACGTGCCGGGCTTAATGGGTTAAATTCGCATGCGTTGGCACCCCGTCATTTGAACCAAGAGACAGTTCCCATGCCTTACGTGTAACAACATCCAATTTGTTAACAACTATGAACACAAGCCAATCGTCCCAGTGCGATACAGAGCGTCCAAGATGCTCCAATGCTCGCAATGCTGCGGTAACGCCATCACATAGCGTTCTTAATGGACTTGGCGGTTCTGTTGTGTTAAATATGAGTTGACAGTTATACGTTTGTTCTCATATTTCTTAACAAGAATGTCCCATGCAACTTGAAAATTCGCATCTGTTATTACAATATTATCAAGAACATGTAGTGCCTCACCAGTCATTGCATTCCTGAGGTACTGGAGTCGCTGTGTGTTACTCAAACTTTAGTGATTAGTGATAACCGATATAAACAAATCTTTGAATGTTTACCAGTGTAAGAAGTTGCCATCGAACGTTAGCACCTTAATGCGTGGTAGCGAATTCAATTGTTGTATACACACATTCGATGCATTTGTTGAATTTGAAGTTATTATAGAAGTGCTGTGCCCCGCTCGCAATGAATGGATTTCATCCAGCAATTCACCCAAACTTTCTGTGAACACCATTTCTGCCGAGGAATGATTGTCACTTACCGCAGTAACATCAGCACTCTTTCCCTTATCGTAATTCTTCTAAGCATACATTGTATTCTGCCCAATACGATTCAAATAATGTTTTACCCGCTGTTAAATAACCTGTCGTTCGTCGCTCCTTTGATACCTTTTGCGTATTCGTCATAAAGTTATTTAAGCGCAAGGCAATTCCTTGAATTTTTTTAACTGAGGTTGCATTTTAATTAAAAATTATGTAACTCAAACCAAAATGTAAATACGCCGATAAAATAGATATTAATTGTCAAAATCGATACTTTTAGACCCTTTAGACCAAATCAAGGCGAATACAGTACCAGGTGTTGTCATCCCAACAGCTGATTGCTTCTTCTTGATAATTTTTCATACAACGCCTTGTAAAATAATAGGTCAGTTAATCGAAATCAATAAAAATTTTCTTTTGACTTGACATTCTTCTGCACGGCGAATTGGTTGAATTCGCTTTGCCACCACCTGGAATACCTTCGCCTTGGGCCAAATTAAGTGCAATTCTGTGTATTGCATTCTTTGCATATGAACTCGTCGATTTCAGCTGAGCCTTTTATACCAAAGCTGTTTGACAGTTGGCTCAGCTAATTAATAGTACTCGCTACTAGTTATGTAAGTACAGGGTGATATCCGCTCTTGCTTAATTGATGATCCAAATGGAATGATTGTCGTATGCAAGTGAGCAATCATACGTAACCAAAGAGGATAAATACAATAAGAGCCGTCACTCGTTATTTTGTGGCGAGTATCTCGCTGGAAATTGAAAAAATTGAATGTTTTCTGAGAGGGACATTTTTATTTTTCTCGCATTTATCCATGCCGAGTAGGCCCCTTGTGCAACTGTGATTTTTGGAAAGAAAATTAAATAAATTAAATAAATACAGTCGAAAAATAAACACAAATACCCCACGAAAATGTATAGAAGACATTTATAAACATCTCGCCAAAAAAAAGTAGCGACTACCTCTCAGTATAGATCGAGTAAATGCCAAAAAAATAACTAGTGACGGCTCTGCTTTCCAATGAATATATGTATGAATATTTTGTTTACTCTTTTCTTGCAGTATAGAAAGGGTTCGGAAAATCTCGAACAAATCTCTTTAACATTTTCTTCATAGTCTGAATATAAAAAGTATTTTTTAATCGAAAGTCGTTGTACATTTATAAAGTTATTGCTTTCGAGAAGTTAGTTTTCCTAACTTCCATTTGAAATTTTTCTTATGCTAAGCTATTTAGTTTTCACGTATCTTGCGTGAGTTAGTACCACAATAGTCCTGGATTTCCCTGAACTGATTGAGCTACTTTGAGCTGTGTGGCGCTTTAAAATTTTTTCAAAGAATTTCTTTGTGAAAAATTTAGAAAATGTTACTTTTCTGTTAAGCTCATTGATATATTTCTTCACAATCTCTCAATATCTCTCTGTATGCTTGAGCATAAATAAAAGTGTGTGGCAGGTACTCTAAAATTATAGAAATTATGTTCATTATTTTACTTAGCTTTCAATTTATTTAACTCGACGGTTATCGTAAGGGTTCCATCATGTGCATTTGAAAAAAATTCTTTTAGCCTGACTAGTGAAAAAAATCTATCACGTTCTATGAAGTGTTTGATAATAAATAATTAAATAAATAGATATATGTAAGGCGCGATAACCTCCGAAGAT
>NW_027137318.1:0-49967 GCF_040869045.1 Eurosta solidaginis | reverse complement strand
TTGGATGTTAAGATGTTTGGATGTTTGGATGTTTGTCCAGACGTTTGTCTTTGTGACTCAATCACGCAAGAACGGCTGGACCGATTTGGATGAAATTTTGCACACATATAGCCAATAGTCTAGAAGGATCTACTAGCTATATATTTTTCAAAAGGGGGAGGTCCCCGCCCCCTAGGAACAGTTATAATTTAATTATTATATTTTTTCGTTTTTGCGACTGAATCACGCCAGAATGGCTACAGGGATTTTGATGAAATTTGGGACACAGACAGTAGTCTACTAGCGAAATTTTTTTCGAACATGGAAAGAGGGGTGGGGGTCCCACGACCCCATCGAGAAATTATTTTTCATAATTTTTACACATTATAACTTTACGTATACTGGCCTTCACCAATATCACAGACTCAAGGGGTCAAATAAGTCGAGGGCTTACAAAGTAAGCAGTGACACCCTCCGCCCGCCCCCCTTTATCTCCCCCTCTGGTGTAAAATCCATAAATTGTTATAACTCAATCTAAATTTTCTCCTAAATCAATAGTTTTTGGTATCTGGTACATACAGAACGAGATCTAGACAATTTTGGAGGAACGATCAGTGGTCCTCTCCTCTACTCCCGCCATCCGCCCTCCATCAATTGTTTTTATTAGCACGCTTTTATTAGCTTTACCTGTATGTTTCTATGTAACTTTTTATTCGCTCCAATGCGCCTGCTGCCTTATTAACATGGTTTTATAATTAGCTTCACCTTATTTGTCATCCCGTAAGGGTCATATCGAGACCCTTCCGGGATCATTCTGTATAGTTTACGGGATCCGTCCGGGATCCCGTCGGGGTTATTTTGGAACATTTTCGGGACTATTCCGGAATCATTTCGGGACTATTTCGCGATCATTTGGGGACCCTTCCGGCATCATTTCTGGATGGTTTTCGGGATCCGTGCGGGATCTCGTCGGGGTCATTTGGGAACTTTTTCGGGATCATTTGGGGGCTCTTCCGGCATCATTTCTGGATGGTTTTCGGGATACGTCCGGGATCTCGTCGGGGTAATTTGGGGACTTTTTCGGGATCATTTTGGGGCTCATCCGGCATCATTTCTGGATGGTTTTCGGGATCCGTCCGGGATCCCGTCGGGGTCATTTCGGGACTTTTTCGCGGCTAATACGGGATCATTTGGGAACCCTTTCGGCATCATTTCTGGATGGTTTTCGGGATCCGTCCGGGATCCCGTCGGGGTCATTTCGGGAGTTTTTCGCGACTAATACGGGATCGTTTGGGAACCCTTTCGGCATCATTTCTGGATGGTTTTCGGTATCCGTACGGGATCCCATTACGGTAATTTCGGGACTATTAGGGGATCATTTGGGAACCTTTCCGGCATCATTTCTGGATAATTTTCGGCATCCGGGATGCCGACGAGGTCATTTCGGGACTATTTCGGGATCATTTGGGATACCTACCGGCATCATTTCTGGATGGTTTTTGGGATTCGTCCGGGATCCCGTCGTGGTCCTTTCGGGACTTTTTTCGACTAATACGGGATCATTTGCGGACCCTTTCGGCATCATTTCTGGATAGTTGTCGGGATCCCGTTACGGTCATTTCGGGACTATTAGGGGATCATTTGAGGACCTTTCCGGCATCATTTCTGTATTGTTTTCGGAATCCTTCGGGATCCCGTCAGGGTCATTTTGGGACTTTTTCGGGGCTAATACGGGATCATTTGGGGATCCTCTAGGGGTCGTTTCGTGACTTTTTCTGTTTTATTTCGGGATCATTTGGGGACCCTTCCGGCATAATTTCTTGATGGTTTGCCGGATCCATCAGGGTCATTTCGGGACCATTTTGGGATCATTTGGGGACCCTTCCGAGATCATTTCTGGATCCGTCCGGGATGCCGTAGGAGCCATTTCGGGATTTTTTGTTACTTTTCCGGGATAGTTTTTGGACCCCTTCCGGGATCATTTCTGGATCTGTGCGGGATCCCATCTGGGTCATTTCCGGACTATTTCGGGATCATTTTGGGATCCTTCAGGAATCATTTCTGTATGGTTTTCGCGATCCGTCGTTGATTCCTTCGGAGCCATTTCGGAACCTTTTCTGGAGTATGTCGGGGTCATTTGGGGACTTTTTCGGGATCATTTGAGGCTCTTCCGGCATCATTTCTGGATGGTTTTCGGGATCCGTGCGGGATCACGTCGGGGTCATTTGGGGACTTTTTCGGGATCATTTGGGGGCTCTTCCGGCATCATTTCTGGATGGTTTTCGGGATCCGTCCGGGATATCGTCGGGGTCATTTGGGACTTTTTCGGGATTAGGGGGCTCTTCCGGCATCATTTCTGGATGGTTTTCGGGATCCGTCCGGGATCCCATCAGGGTAATTTCGGGACTATTAGGGGATCATTTGGGGACCTTTCCGGCATCATTTCTGAATAAATTTCGGGATCCGTCCGGGATGCCGACGAGGTCATTTCGGGACTATTTCGGGATCATTTGGGATACCTACCGGCATCGTCTCTGGATAGCTTTTGGGATTCGTCCGGGATCCCGTCGGGGTCTTTTCGGGACTTTTTCTCGACTAATATGAGATCATTTGCGGACCCTTTCGGCATCATTTCTGGATAGTTGTCGGGATCCGTTCGGGATCCCGTCACGGTCATTTCGGGACTATTAGGGGATCATTTGAGGACCTTTCCGGCATCATTTCTGGATAGTTTTCGGAATCCTTTCGGGATCCCGTCAGGGTCATTTCGGGACTTTTTCGGGATCATTTAAGGATGGCTTTCAGGATTCGTCCGGGAATCCGTCAGGGTAATTTCTGGACTTTTCCGAGACTATTTCGGGATAATTTTGGGACCTTCCCAAGATCATTTCTGGATGGATTTCGGGACCTGTCCGGGATGCCGTCAGGGTCATTTTGGGACTATTAGGTGTGATTTGAAGACCTTTCCGGCATCACTTCTGGATGGTTTTCGGTATCCGTTCAGGATCCCGTCCTAATAATTGCGGAACTTTTTCGGGATCATTTGGGGTCCCTTCCGGCATCATTTCTGGATGGCTTTTGGGATTCGTCCGGCATCACGTCGGGGTCATTTCAGGACTTTTTCTCGACTAATACGGGATCATTTGCGGGCCCTTTCGGCATCATTTCTAGGTAGTTGTCGGGATCCGTTCGGTATCCCGTCAGGGTCTTTTCGGAACTATTAGGAGATCATTTGAGGACCTTTCCGACATCATTTCTGGATAGTTTTCGGGATCCTTTCGGGGTCCCGTCAGGGTCAATTCGGGACCTTTTCGGGATAATTTAAGGATGGCTTTCAGGATTCGTCCGGGAACCCGTCATGGTAATTTCTGGACTTTTCCGAGACTATTTCGGGATCATTTTGGGACCTTCCCAAGATCATTTCTGGATGGATTTCGGGATCTGTCCGGGATGCCGTCAGGGTCATTTTGGGACTATTAGGTCATCATTTGAGGACCTTTCCGGCATCACTTCTGGATGGTTTTCGGTATCCGTTCAGGATCCCGTCGGAATCGTTGCGGGACTTTTTCGGAATCATTTGGGATCCCTTCCGGCATCATTTCTGGATGGCTTTCGGGGTCATTTAAGGATGGCTTTCAGGATTCGTCCGGAAACCCGTCAGGGTAATTTTTGGACTTTTCGGAGACTATTTCGGGATCATTTTGGGACCTTCCGGCATCATTTCTGGATGGTTTTTGGGATTCGTCCGGCATCCCGTCGGGGTCATTTCGGGACTTTTTCTCGACTAATACGCGATCATTTGCGGGCCCTTTCGGCATCATTTCTAGGTAGTTGTCGGGATCCGTTCGGTATCCCGTCAGGGTCATTTTGGGACTATTAGGAGATCATTTGAGGACCTTTCCGGCATCATTTCTGGATATTTTTCGGGATCATTTGGGGTCCCTTCCGGCATCATTTCTGGATGGTTTTTGGGATTCGTCCGGCATCCCGTCGGGGTCTTTTCGTGACTTTTTCTCGACTAATACGGGATCATTTGCGGACCCTTTCGGCATCATTTCTGGATAGTTGTCGGGATCCGATCGGGATCCCGTCAGGGTCTTTTCGGAACTATTAGGAGATCATTTGAGGACCTTTCCGGCATCATTTCTGGATATTTTTCGGGATCCTTTCGGGGTCCCATCAGGGTCGTTTCGGGACTTTTTCGGCAACATTTAAGATTGGTCTTCAGGATTCGTCCGGGATCCCGTCAGGGTAATTTCTGGACTTTTCCGAGACTATTTCGGGATCATTTTGGGACCCTCCCAAGATCATTTCTGGATGGATTTCGGGATCTGTCCGGGATCCCGTCAGGGTCATTTAGGGATGAGTTCGAGATCCCGTCAGGGTCATTTCGGGACTATATCCGGATCATTTCTGGATGGTTTACGGGATCCGTCCAGGATCCCTTAAGGGTCATTTCGGTACTATTAGGTGATCATTTGAGGACCTTTCCGGCATCACTTCTGGATGGTTTTCGGTATCCGTTCAGGATCCCGTCGGAATCATTGCGGGACTTTTTCGGAATCATTTGGGATCCCTTCCGGCATGATTTCTTGATGGTTTTCGGGATTTGTCCGGGATCCCGTCGGGGTTATTTCGGGACCTTTTCGGGGCTAATACGGGATCATTTGGGGATCCTCTAGGGGTCGTTTCGTGACTTTTTCTGTTTTATTTCGGGATCATTTGGGGACCCTTCCGGCATAATTTCTTGATGGTTTGCCGGATCCATCAGGGTCATTTCGGGACCATTTTGGGATCATTTCGGGAGCCTTCCGAGATCATTTTTGGATCCGTCCGGGACGCCGTAGGAGCCATTTCGGGATTTTTTGTTACTTTTCCGGGATAGTTTTTGGACCCTTCCGGGATCATTTCTGGATCTGTGCGGGATCCCATCTGGGTCATTTCCGGACTATTTCGGGATCATTTTGGGACCCTTCCGGAATCATTTCTGTATGGTTTTCGCGATCCGTCGTGGATCCCCTCGGAGCCATTTCGGAACTTTTTCTGGAGTATGTCGGGATAATTTAGGGACCCTTCCTGCATATTTTCTGGATGGTTTTTGATATCCGCCCGGAAGCCCGTCAGGGTCATTTCGGAACCTTTTCGGGATCATTTTGGAACACCTTCAGGGATCATTTCTGTGTTGTTCTCTGGATACGTCTGGAATCGGCCCGTTGTCATTTCGGGTTTTTTGGGACTATTCCGGGAACTTTTGGAGACCCTTTCGGGGCATTTCTGGATGGTTTTCGGGATCCATCCGCGATAGCGTGGGGGTCATTTCGTTGCTTTTTCTGGATAATTTCGGGATCAAATGGGATCCTATCAGGTTATCAGCTTATTTAGTTCTTTTTTTTACTCAATTACAAAAATAAAATGCATTAGACAGAAAACAAAATTTTAAACAGATAACTTGATAAGCAGGCTAACGCGAATAGCCCATATATTTAAATGTCTCCTTGCGGACAGGGCCGCGGGTAAAGGCTAGTATATTATAAATGGCAAAGTTTGGATGTTTGGATGTTTAGATGTTTGGATGTTTGTCCAGACGTTTGTCTTTGTGACTCAATCACACAAGAACGGCTAGACCGATTTGGATGAAATTTTGCACACATATAGCCAATAGTCTAGAAGGATCTACTAGCTATATATTTTTCAAAAGGGGCGGGGTTCCCGCCCCCTAGGAACAGTTATAATTTAATTATTATATTTTTCGCCTTTGCGACTGAATCACGCCAGAATGGCTACACGGATTTTGATGAAATTTGGGACACAGACAATAGTCTACTAGCGAAATTTTTTTCGAACATGGAAAGAGGGGTGGGGGTTCCACGACCCCTTCGAGCAATTACTTTTTAATAATTTTTTCACATTATAACTTTACGTATACTGGCCTTCACCAATATCACAGACACAAGGGGTCAAATAAGTCGAGGACTTACAAAGTAAGCAGTGACACCCTCCGCCCGTCCCCCCTTTATCTCCCCCTCTGGTGTAAAATCTAAAAATTGTTATAACTCAATATAACTTTTCTCCTAAATCAATAGTTTTTGGTATCTGGCACATACAGATCGAGATCTAGACAATTTTGGAGGAACGATCAGTGGTCCTCTCCTTCTACTCCCGCCATCCGCCCTCCTTCAATTGTTTTTATTAGCACGCTTTTATTAGCTTTACCTGTATGTTTCTATGTAACTTTTCATTTGCTCCAATGCGCCTGCTGCCATATTAACATGGTTTTATAATTAGCTTCACCTTATTTGTAATCCCGTAAGGGACATATCGAGACCTTCCGGGATCATTTCTGGATGGTTTTCGGGATCGGTCCGGGATCCCGCCGGGGTAATTTCGGGACTTTTTCGGGACTATTTCGGGATCATTTTGGGACCCTTCCGGGATCATTTCTGTATAGTTTTCGGGATCCTTCCGGGATCCCGTGGGGGTTATTTTGGGACATTTTCGGGACTATTCCGGAATCATTTCGGGACTATTTCGCGATCATTTGGGGACCCTTCCGGCATCATTTCTGGATGGTTGTCGTGATCCGTCCGGGATCCCGTCGGGGTCATTTCGGAACTTTTTCTCGACTAATACGGGATCATTTGGGGACCCTTTCGGCATCATTTCTGGATGGTTTTCAGGATCCGTCCAGGATCCCCTCAAGGTCATTTCGGGACTATTTCGGGATCATTTGGGGTGTCTTCCGGCATTAATTCTAGATGGTTTTCGGGATCCGTCCGGGATCCCGTCGGAGTCATTTCGGGACTTTTTCTCGACTAATATGGGATCATTTGGGGTACCTTCCGGAAACATTGCTAGACGGGTTTCGGGATCCGTCCGGGATCCCGTCTTGGTCATTTCGGGACTTTTTCTCGACTAATACGCGATCATTTGGGGACCCTTTCGGCATCATATCTGACTGGTTTTCGGGACTATTTCGGGATCATTTGGGGTGCCTTCCGCCATCATTTCTAGATGGTTTTCGGGATCCCGTCGGGTTCATTTCGGGACTTTTTCTCGACTAATACGGGATCATTTGGGGACCCTTTCGGCACCATTTCTGGATGGTTTTCGGGTTCCGTCCGGGACCCCATCAGGGTCATTTTGAGACTTTCTCGACTAATACGGGATCATTTGGGGACCCTTCCGGCACCCCTCTGGTGTAAAATCTATAAATTGTTATAACTCAATATAAATTTTCTCCTATATCAATAGTTTTTGGTATCTGGCACATACAGATCGAGATCTAAACAATTTTGGAAAAACGAGCAGCGGTACTTCTCCTCACGCCATCCGCCCTCCATCAATTGTTTTTGTTAGCACGCTTTTATTAGCTTTACCTGTATGTTTCTTTGTGACTCTTCATTCGCTCCAACGCGCCTGCTGCCTTATTAAAATGGTTCTAAAATTAGATTCGCCTTATTTGTAATCCCGTTAGGGTTATATCGAGACCCTTCCGGGATCATTTCTGGATGGTTTTCGGGATCCGTCCGGGATCCCGCCGGGGTCATTTCGGGACTTTTTCGGGATAATTTGGGGTCCCTTCCGGCATCATTTCCGCATGGTTTTCGGGATACGTCCGGAATCCCGTCGGGGTCTTTTCAGGGTTTTTCGAGATCATTTGGGGTGCCTTCCGTCATCATTTCTGGATGTTTTTCGGGATCCCGTCGGGGTCATTTCGGGACTATTTCGGCATCATTTGGGGACCCTTTCGGCATCATTTCTGGATGGTTTTCGGGATCCGCCGGGATCCCGCCAGGGTCATTTTGGGACTTTTTCTCGAATAATACTGGATCATTTGGGGTACCTTCCGACATCATTTCTGGATGGTTTTCGGGATCCCGGCAGGGTCATTTTGAGACTTTTTCTCGACTAATACGGGATCATTTGAGATACCTTCCGGCATCATTTCTAGATGATTTTCGGGATCCGTCCGGGATCCCGTCGGGGTCATTTCTGGACTTTTTTGCGGCTAATACGGGATCATTTGGGGGCCCTTATGGCATAATTTCTGGATGGTTTTCGGGTTCCGTCCGGTATCCCGTCAGGGTCATTTCGGGACTATATCCGGGATCATTTGGGGTACCTTCCGGCATCATTTCTAGATGTTTTTCAGGATCCGTCCAGGATCCCGTCTTCGTCATTTCGGGACTTTTTCTCGACTAATACGGGATCATTTGGGGACCCTTTCGGCATCATATCTGGATGGTTTTCGGGGTCCGTCCGGGATCCCGTCGGGTCATTTCGGGACTATTTCGGGATCATTTGGGGTGCCTTCCGGCATCATTTCTGGATGGTTTTTCTGGATCCGTCCGGGATCCCGTCGGGGTCATTTCGGGACCTTTTATCGACTAATACGGGATCATTTGGGGACCCTTTCGGCATCATTTCTGGATGGTTTTCGGGATCCGTCCGGGTTCGCATCAGGGTCATTTTGAGACTTTTTCTCGACTAATACGGGATCATTTGGGGACCCGTCCGGCATCATATCTGGATGTTTTTCGGGATCCCGTCGGGTCATTTCGGGATTGTTTCGGGATCATTTAGGGACCCTTTGGGCATCATTCTTGATGGTTTTTAGGATCCGTCCGGGATCCCGTCAGGGTTATTTTGGGACTTTTTCTCGACCTGGATCATTTGAGGTATCTTCCGGCATCATGTCTAGATGGTTTTCGGGGTCCGTCCGGGATCCCGTCGGGGTCATTTCGGGAATTTTTCTGGATAATTTTGGGATCCTATCAGGTTATCAGCTCATTTAGTTCTTTTTTTTTTACTCAATTACAAAAATAAAATGCATTAGACAGCAAACATTTTTTAAACAGATAATTTCATAAGCAGGCTAACGTGAATAGCCCATATATTTAATTTTCTCCTTGCGGACGGGGCCGCGGGTAAAGGCTTGTATATTATAAATGGCAAAGTTTGGATGTGAAGATGTTTGGATGTTTGGATGTTTGGATGTTTGTCCAGACGTTTGTCTTTGTGACTCAATCACGCAAGAACGGCTGGACCGATTTGGATGAAATTTTGCACACATATAGCCAATAGTCTAGAAGGATCTACTAGCTATATATTTTTGAAAAGGGCGTGGTCCCCGCCCCCTAGGAACAGTTATAATTTAATTATTATATTTTTTCGTCTTTGCGACTGAATCACGCCAGAATGGCTACACGGATTTTGATGAAATTTCGGACACAGACAGTAGTCTACTAGCGAAATTTTTTCGAGCATGGAAAGAGGGGTGGGGGTCCCACGACCTCTTCGAGCAATTACTTTTTAATAATTTTTACACATTATAACTTTACGTATACTGGCCTTCACCAATATCACAGACTCAAGGGGTCAAATAAGTCGAGGGCTTACAAAGTAAGCAGTGGCACCCTCCGCACCTTCCCCCCTTTATCTCCCACTCTGGTGTAAAATCTATAAATTGTTATAACTCAATATAAATTTTCTCCTAAATCAATAGTTTTTGGTATCTGGCACATACAGATCGAGATCTAGACAATTTTGGAGGAACGATCAGTGGTCCTCTCCTTTTACCCCCGCCATCCGCCCTCCTTCAACTGTTTTTATTAGCACGCTTTTATTAACTTTACCTGTACGTTTCTATGTAACTTTTCATTCGTTCCTGCGCCTACTGCCTTATTAACATGGTTTTATAATTAGCTTCACCCCATATGGAGACCCTTCCGGAATCATTTCTGGATGGTTTTCGGGATCGGTCCGGGATCCCGCCGGGGTAATTTCGGGACTTTTTCGGGACTATTTCGGGATCATTTTGGGACCCTTCCGGGATCATTTCTGTATAGTTTTCGGGATCCGTCCGGGATCCCGTCGGGGTTATTTTGGGACATTTTCGGGACTATTCCAGAATCATTTCGGGATTATTTCGCGATCATTTGGGAACCCTTCCGGCATCATTTCTGGATGGATTTCGGGATCCGTCCGGGATCCCGTCGGGGTACTTTCGGGATCATTTGCGTACCTTCGAGAGATAAATTCTTGATGGTTGCCTGGATCATTACGGGACTTTTTCGGGGTTATTTTGGGTCCCTTTAGGCATCATTTCTGGATGGTCTTCGGGATTCGTCCAGCATCCCGTCGGGGTCATTTCGGGACTTTTTCGCGGCTAATACGGGATCATTTGTGGACCCTTTCGGCATCATTTCTGGATGGTTTTCGGGATCCGTGCGGGATCTCGTCGGGGTCATATGGGGACTTTTTCGGGATCATTTGAGGGCTCTTCCGGCATCATTTCTGGATGGTTTTCGGGATCCGTCCGGGATATTGTCGGGGTCATTTGGGGACTTTTTCGGGATCATTTGGGGGCTCTCCCGGCATCATTTCTGGATGGTTTTCGGGATCCGTCCGGGTTCTCGTCGGGGTCATTTGGGGACTTTTTCGGGATCATTTTGGGGCTCATCCGGCATCATTTCTGGATGGTTTTCGGGATCCGTCCGGGATCCCGTCGGGGTCATTTCGGGACTTTTTCGCGACTAATACGGGATCATTTGGGAACCCTTTCGGCATCATTTCTGGATGGTTTTCGGGATCCGTCCGGGATCCCGTCGGGGTCATTTCGGGACTTTTTCGCGACTAATACGGGATCATTTGGGAACCCTTTCGGCATCATTTCTGGATGGTTTTCGGGATCCGTCCTGGATCCCATTAGGGTAATTTCGGGACTATTAGGGGATCATTTGGGAACCTTTCCGGCATCATTTCTTGATAATTTTCGGGATCCGTCCGGGATGCCGACGAGGTCATTTCGGGACTATTTCGGGATCATTTGGGATACCTACCGGCATCATTTCTGGATGGTTTTTGGGATTCCTCCGGGATCCCGTCGTGGTCCTTTCGGGACTTTTTTTCGAATAATACGGGATCATTTGCGGACCCTTTCAGCATCATTTCTGGATAGTTGTCGGGATCCCGTCACGGTCATTTCGGGACTATTAGGGGATCATTTGAGGACCTTTCCGGCATCATTTCTGTATTGTTTTCGGAATCCTTTCGGGATCCCGTCAGGGTCATTTTGGGACTTTTTTGGGGCTAATACGGGATCATTTGGGGATCCTCTATGGGTCGTTTCGTGACTTTTTCTGTTTTATTTCGGGATCATTTGGGGACCCTTCCGGCATAATTTCTTGATGGTTTGCCGGATCCATCAGGGTCATTTCGGGACCATTTTGGGATCATTTGGGGACCCTTCCGAGATCATTTCTGGATCCGTCCGGGATGCCGTAGGAGCCATTTCGGGATTTTTTGTTACTTTTCCGGGATAGTTTTTGGACCCTTCCGGGATCATTTCTGGATCTGTGCGGGATCCCATCTGGGTCATTTCCGGACTATTTCGGGATCATTTTGGGATCCTTCCGGAATCATTTCTGTATGGTTTTCGCGATCCGTCGTTGATTCCCTCGGAGCCATTTCGGAACCTTTTCTGGAGTATGTCGGGGTCATTTGGGGACTTTTTCGGGATCATTTGGGGCTCTTCCGGCATCATTTCTGGATGGTTTTCGGGATCCGTCCGGGATCCCATTAGGGTAATTTCGGGACTATTAGGGGATCATTTGGGAACCTTTCCGGCATCATTTCTGGATAATTTTCGGGATCCTTCCGGGATGCCGACGAGGTCATTTCGGGACTATTTCGGGATCATTTGGGATACCTACCGGCATCATTTCTGGATGGTTTTCGGGATCCGTCCGGGATCCCGTCGGGGTCATTTCGGGACTTTTTCGCGACTAATACGGGATCAATTGGGAACCCTTTCGGCATCATTTCTGGATGGTTTTCGGGATCCGTCCGGGATCCCATTAGGGTAATTTCGGGACTATTAGGGGATCATTTGTGGACCTTTCCGGCATCATTTATGGATAATTTTCGGTATCCGTCCGGGATGCCGACGAGGTCATTTCGGGATTATTTCGGGATCATTTGGGATACCTACCGGCATCATTTCTGGATGGTTTTTGGGATTCGTCCGGGATACCGTCGGGGTCATTTCGGGACTTTTTCTCGACTAATACGGGATCATTTGCGGACCCTTTTAGCATAATTTCTGGATAGTTGTCGGGATCCGTTCGGGATCCCGTCACGGTCATTTCGGAACTATTAGGGGATCATTTGAGGACCTTTCCGGCATCATTTCTGGATAGTTTTTGGAATCCTTTCGGGATCCCGTCAGGGTCATTTCGGGGCTTTTTCGGGATCATTTAAGGATGGCTTTCAGGATTCGTCCGGGAACCCGTCAGGGTAATTTCTGGACTTTTCCGAGACTATTTCGGGATCATTTTGGGACCTTCCCAAGATCATTTCTGGATGGATTTCGGGATTTGTCCGGGATGCCCTCAGGGTCATTTTGGGACTATTAGGTGAGCATTTGAGGACCGTTCCGGCATCACTTCTGGATGGTTTTCGGTATCCGTTCAGATTCCCGTCGGAATAATTGCGGGACTTTTTCGGGATCATTGGGGTCCCTTCCAAAATCATTTCTGGATGGTTTTTGGGATTCGTCCGGCATCCCGTCGGGGTAATTTCGGGACTTTTTCTCGACTAATACGGGATCATTTGCGGGCCCTTTCGGTATCATTTCTGGATAGTTTTCGGTATCCGTTCGGGATCCCGTCAGGGTCTTTTCGGAACTATTGGGATATCATTTGAGGACCTTTCCGGCATCATTTCTGGTTTGTTTTCGGGATCCTTTCCGGGTCCCATCAGGGTCATTTCGGGACTTTTTCGGCATCATTTAAGATTGGTTTTCAGGATTCGTCCGGTATCCGTCAGGGTAATTTCTGGACTTATCCCAGACTATTTCGGGATAATTTTGGGACCCTCCCAAGATCATTTCTGGATGGATTTCGGGATTTATCCGGGATGCCCTCAGGGTCATTTTGGGACTATTAGGTGAGCATTTGAGGACCGTTCCGGCATCATTTCTGGATGGTTTTCGGTATCCGTTCAGATTCCCGTCGGAATAATTGCGGGACATTTTCGGGATCATTGGGGTCCCTTCCAAAATCATTTCTGGATGGTTTTTGGGATTCGTCCGGCATCCCGTCGGGGTCATTTCGGGACTTTTTCTCGACTAATACGGGATCATTTGCGGGCCCTTTCGGCATCATTTCTAGATAGTTGTCGGGATCCGTTCGGGATCCCGTCAGGGTCTTTTCGGAACTATTAGGTGATCATTTGAGGACATTTCCGGCATAATTTCTGGATAGTTTTCGGGATCCTTTCGGGGTCCAGTCAGGGTCATTTCGGGGCTTTTTCGGGATCATTTAGAGATGGCTTTCAGGATTCGTCCGGGAACCCGTCAGGGTAATTTCTGAACTTTTCCGAGACTATTTCGGGATAATTTTGGGACCTTCCCAAGATCATTTCTGGATGGATTTTGGGATCAGTCCGGGATGCCGTCAGGGTCATTTTGGTATTAGGTGATCATTTGAGGACCTTTCCGGCATCACTTCTGGATGGTTATCGGTATCCGTTCAGGATCCCGTCGGAATCATTGCGGGACTTTTTCGGAATCATTTGGGATCCCTTCCGGCATGATTTCTTGATGGTTTTCGGGATTTGTCCGGGATCCCGTCGGGGTTATTTCGGGACCTTTTCGGGGCTAATACGGGATCATTTGGGGATCCTCTAGGGGTCGTTTCGTGACTTTTTCTGTATTATTTCGGGATCATTTTGCGACCCTTGCGGCATAATTTCTTGATGGTTTGCCGGATACATCAGGGTCATTTCGGGACCATTTTGGGATCATTTGGGAACCCTTCCGAGGTCATTTCTGGATCCGTCCGGGATGCCGTAGTAGCCATTTCGGGATTTTTTGTTACTTTTCCGGGATAGTTTTTGCACCCTTCCGGGATCATTTCTGGATCTGTGCGGGATCCCATCTGGGTAAATTCCGGACTATTTCGGGATCATTTTGGAATCCTTCCGGAATCAATTCTGTATGGTTTTCGCGATCCATCGTGGATCCCCTCGGAGCCATTTCGGAACTTTTTCTGGAGTTAGTCGGGATAATTTAGGGACCCTTCCTGGATATTTTCTGGATGGTTTCTTAGGTCCGTCCGGGAGCCCGTCAGGGTAATTTCGGAACTTTTTCGGGACTATTTCGGGATCAATTTGGTACCCTTCAGGCATCATTTCTGTGTGGTTATCTGGATAAGTCTAGAATCGTGTCGTTGTCATTTCGGGTTTTTTTGGGACTACTTCGGGAACTTTTGGAAACACTTCCGGGGCGTTTCTGGATGGTTTTCGGGATCCGTCCGCGATAGCGTCGGGGTCATTTCGTGGCTTTTTCTGGATAATTTCGTTATCATTTTGGGATCCTATCAGGTTATCAGCTCATAAAGTTCTTTTTTTTACTCAATTACAAAAATAAAATGCATTAGACAGAAAAAAAATTTTAAACAGATAACTTTATAAGCAGGCTAACGTGAATAGCCCACCTATTTCATTTTCTCCTTGCGGACGGGGCCGCGGGTAAAGGCTAGTCTAATATATATTATAAATGGCAAAGTTTGGATGTTAAGATGTTTGGATGTTTGGATGTTTGGATGTTTGGATGTTTGTCCAGACGTTTGTCTTTGTGACTCAATCACGCAAGAACGGCTGGATCGATTTGGATGAAATTTTGCACACATATAGCCAATAGTCTAGAAGGATCTACTAGCTATATATTTTTCAAAAGGGGGAGGTCCCCGCCCCCTAGGAACAGTTATAATTTAATTATTATATTTTTTCGTTTTTGCGACTGAATCACGCCAGAATGGCTACAGGGATTTTGATGAAATTTGGGACACACACAGTAGTCTACTAGCGAAATTTTTTTCGAACATGGAAAGAGGGGTGGGGGTCCCACGACCCCATCGAGAAATTATTTTTCATAATTTTTACACATTATAACTTTACGTATACTGGCCTTCACCAATATCACAGACTCAAGGGGTCAAATAAGTCGAGGGCTTACAAAGTAAGCAGTGACACCCTCCGCCCGCCCCCCTTTATCTCCCCCTCTGGTGTAAAATCCATAAATTGTTATAACTCAATCTAAATTTTCTCCTAAATCAATAGTTTTTGGTATCTGGTACATACAGAACGAGATCTAGACAATTTTGGAGGAACGATCAGTGGTCCTCTCCTCTACTCCCGCCATCCGCCCTCCATCAATTGTTTTTATTAGCACGCTTTTATTAGCTTTACCTGTATGTTTCTATGTAACTTTTTATTCGCTCCAATGCGCCTGCTGCCTTATTAACATGGTTTTATAATTAGCTTCACCTTATTTGTCATCCCGTAAGGGTCATATCGAGACCCTTCCGGGATCATTCTGTATAGTTTACGGGATCCGTCCGGGATCCCGTCGGGGTTATTTTGGAACATTTTCGGGACTATTCCGGAATCATTTCGGGACTATTTCGCGATCATTTGGGGACCCTTCCGGCATCATTTCTGGATGGTTTTCGGGATCCGTGCGGGATCTCGTCGGGGTCATTTGGGAACTTTTTCGGGATCATTTGGGGGCTCTTCCGGCATCATTTCTGGATGGTTTTCGGGATCCGTCCGGGATATCGTCGGGGTCATTTGGGGACTTTTTCGGGATCATTTGGGGGCTCTTCCGGCATCATTTCTGGATGGTTTTCGGGATACGTCCGGGATCTCGTCGGGGTAATTTGGGGACTTTTTCGGGATCATTTTGGGGCTCATCCGGCATCATTTCTGGATGGTTTTCGGGATCCGTCCGGGATCCCGTCGGGGTCATTTCGGGACTTTTTCGCGGCTAATACGGGATCATTTGGGAACCCTTTCGGCATCATTTCTGGATGGTTTTCGGGATCCGTCCGGGATCCCGTCGGGGTCATTTCGGGACTTTTTCGCGACTAATACGGGATCGTTTGGGAACCCTTTCGGCATCATTTCTGGATGGTTTTCGGTATCCGTACGGGATCCCATTACGGTAATTTCGGGACTATTAGGGGATCATTTGGGAACCTTTCCGGCATCATTTCTGGATAATTTTCGGCATCCGGGATGCCGACGAGGTCATTTCGGGACTATTTCGGGATCATTTGGGATACCTACCGGCATCATTTCTGGATGGTTTTTGGGATTCGTCCGGGATCCCGTCGTGGTCCTTTCGGGACTTTTTTCGACTAATACGGGATCATTTGCGGACCCTTTCGGCATCATTTCTGGATAGTTGTCGGGATCCCGTTACGGTCATTTCGGGACTATTAGGGGATCATTTGAGGACCTTTCCGGCATCATTTCTGTATTGTTTTCGGAATCCTTCGGGATCCCGTCAGGGTCATTTTGGGACTTTTTCGGGGCTAATACGGGATCATTTGGGGATCCTCTAGGGGTCGTTTCGTGACTTTTTCTGTTTTATTTCGGGATCATTTGGGGACCCTTCCGGCATAATTTCTTGATGGTTTGCCGGATCCATCAGGGTCATTTCGGGACCATTTTGGGATCATTTGGGGACCCTTCCGAGATCATTTCTGGATCCGTCCGGGATGCCGTAGGAGCCATTTCGGGATTTTTTGTTACTTTTCCGGGATAGTTTTTGGACCCTTCCGGGATCATTTCTGGATCTGTGCGGGATCCCATCTGGGTCATTTCCGGACTATTTTGGGATCATTTTGGGATCCTTCAGGAATCATTTCTGTATGGTTTTCGCGATCCGTCGTTGATTCCTTCGGAGCCATTTCGGAACCTTTTCTGGAGTATGTCGGGGTCATTTGGGGACTTTTTCGGGATCATTTGAGGCTCTTCCGGCATCATTTCTGGATGGTTTTCGGGATCCGTGCGGGATCACGTCGGGGTCATTTGGGGACTTTTTCGGGATCATTTGGGGGCTCTTCCGGCATCATTTCTGGATGGTTTTCGGGATCCGTCCGGGATATCGTCGGGGTCATTTGGGGACTTTTTCGGGATTAGGGGGCTCTTCCGGCATCATTTCTGGATGGTTTTCGGGATCCGTCCGGGATCCCATCAGGGTAATTTCGGGACTATTAGGGGATCATTTGGGGACCTTTCCGGCATCATTTCTGAATAAATTTCGGGATCCGTCCGGGATGCCGACGAGGTCATTTCAGGACTATTTCGGGATCACTTGGGATACCTACCGGCATCGTCTCTGGATAGCTTTTGGGATTCGTCCGGGATCCCGTCGGGGTCTTTTCGGGACTTTTTCTCGACTAATATGAGATCATTTGCGGACCCTTTCGGCATCATTTCTGGATAGTTGTCGGGATCCGTTCGGGATCCCGTCACGGTCATTTCGGGACTATTAGGGGATCATTTGAGGACCTTTCCGGCATCATTTCTGGATAGTTTTCGGAATCCTTTCGGGATCCCGTCAGGGTCATTTCGGGACTTTTTCGGGATCATTTAAGGATGGCTTTCAGGATTCGTCCGGGAATCCGTCAGGGTAATTTCTGGACTTTTCCGAGACTATTTCGGGATAATTTTGGGACCTTCCCAAGATCATTTCTGGATGGATTTCGGGACCTGTCCGGGATGCCGTCAGGGTCATTTTGGGACTATTAGGTGTGATTTGAAGACCTTTCCGGCATCACTTCTGGATGGTTTTCGGTATCCGTTCAGGATCCCGTCCTAATAATTGCGGAACTTTTTCGGGATCATTTGGGGTCCCTTCCGGCATCATTTCTGGATGGCTTTTGGGATTCGTCCGGCATCACGTCGGGGTCATTTCAGGACTTTTTCTCGACTAATACGGGATCATTTGCGGGCCCTTTCGGCATCATTTCTAGGTAGTTGTCGGGATCCGTTCGGTATCCCGTCAGGGTCTTTTCGGAACTATTAGGAGATCATTTGAGGACCTTTCCGACATCATTTCTGGATAGTTTTCGGGATCCTTTCGGGGTCCCGTCAGGGTCAATTCGGGACCTTTTCGGGATCATTTAAGGATGGCTTTCAGGATTCGTCCGGGAACCCGTCATGGTAATTTCTGGACTTTTCCGAGACTATTTCGGAATCATTTTGGGACCTTCCCAAGATCATTTCTGGATGGATTTCGGGATCTGTCCGGGATGCCGTCAGGGTCATTTTGGGACTATTAGGTCATCATTTGAGGACCTTTCCGGCATCACTTCTGGATGGTTTTCGGTATCCGTTCAGGATCCCGTCGGAATCGTTGCGGGACTTTTTCGGAATCATTTGGGATCCCTTCCGGCATCATTTCTGGATGGCTTTCGGGGTCATTTAAGGATGGCTTTCAGGATTCGTCCGGGAACCCGTCAGGGTAATTTTTGGACTTTTCGGAGACTATTTCGGGATCATTTTGGGACCTTCCGGCATCATTTCTGGATGGTTTTTGGGATTCGTCCGGCATCCCGTCGGGGTCATTTCGGGACTTTTTCTCGACTAATACGCGATCATTTGCGGGCCCTTTCGGCATCATTTCTAGGTAGTTGTCGGGATCCGTTCGGTATCCCGTCAGGGTCATTTTGGGACTATTAGGAGATCATTTGAGGACCTTTCCGGCATCATTTCTGGATATTTTTCGGGATCATTTGGGGTCCCTTCCGGCATCATTTCTGGATGGTTTTTGGGATTCGTCCGGCATCCCGTCGGGGTCTTTTCGTGACTTTTTCTCGACTAATACAGGATCATTTGCAGACCCTTTCGGCATCATTTCTGGATAGTTGTCGGGATCCGATCGGGATCCCGTCAGGGTCTTTTCGGAACTATTAGGAGATCATTTGAGGACCTTTCCGGCATCATTTCTGGATATTTTTCGGGATCCTTTCGGGGTCCCATCAGGGTCGTTTCGGGACTTTTTCGGCAACATTTAAGATTGGTCTTCAGGATTCGTCCGGGATCCCGTCAGGGTAATTTCTGGACTTTTCCGAGACTATTTCGGGATCATTTTGGGACCCTCCCAAGATCATTTCTGGATGGATTTCGGGATCTGTCCGGGATCCCGTCAGGGTCATTTAGGGATGAGTTCGAGATCCCGTCAGGGTCATTTCGGGACTATATCCGGATCATTTCTGGATGGTTTACGGGATCCGTCCAGGATCCCTTAAGGGTCATTTCGGTACTATTAGGTGATCATTTGAGGACCTTTCCGGCATCACTTCTGGATGGTTTTCGGTATCCGTTCAGGACCCCGTCGGAATCATTGCGGGGCTTTTTCGGAATCATTTGGGATCCCTTCCGGCATGATTTCTTGATGGTTTTCGGGATTTGTCCGGGATCCCGTCGGGGTTATTTCGGGACCTTTTCGGGGCTAATACGGGATCATTTGGGGATCCTCTAGGGGTCGTTTCGTGACTTTTTCTGTTTTATTTCGGGATCATTTGGGGACCCTTCCGGCATAATTTCTTGATGGTTTGCCGGATCCATCAGGGTCATTTCGGGACCATTTTGGGATCATTTCGGGAGCCTTCCGAGATCATTTTTGGATCCGTCCGGGATGCCGTAGGAGCCATTTCGGGATTTTTTGTTACTTTTCCGGGATAGTTTTTGGACCCTTCCGGGATCATTTCTGGATCTGTGCGGGATCCCATCTGGGTCATTTCCGGACTATTTCGGGATCATTTTGGGACCCTTCCGGAATCATTTCTGTATGGTTTTCGCGATCCGTCGTGGATCCCCTCGGAGCCATTTCGGAACTTTTTCTGGAGTATGTCGGGATAATTTAGGGACCCTTCCTGCATATTTTCTGGATGGTTTTTGATATCGGCCCGGAAGCCCGTCAGGGTCATTTCGGAACCTTTTCGGGATCATTTTGGAACACCTTCAGGGATCATTTCTGTGTTGTTCTCTGGATACGTCTGGAATCGGCCCGTTGTCATTTCGGGTTTTTTGGGACTATTCCGGGAACTTTTGGAGACCCTTTCGGGGCATTTCTGGATGGTTTTCGGGATCCATCCGCGATAGCGTGGGGGTCATTTCGTAGCTTTTTCTGGATAATTTCGGGATCAAATGGGATCCTATCAGGTTATCAGCTTATTTAGTTCTTTTTTTTACTCAATTACAAAAATAAAATGCATTAGACAGAAAACAAAATTTTAAACAGATAACTTGATAAGCAGGCTAACGCGAATAGCCCATATATTTAAATGTCTCCTTGCGGACAGGGCCGCGGGTAAAGGCTAGTATATTATAAATGGCAAAGTTTGGATGTTTGGATGTTTAGATGTTTGGATGTTTGTCCAGACGTTTGTCTTTGTGACTCAATCACACAAGAACGGCTAGACCGATTTGGATGAAATTTTGCACACATATAGCCAATAGTCTAGAAGGATCTACTAGCTATATATTTTTCAAAAGGGGCGGGGTTCCCGCCCCCTAGGAACAGTTATAATTTAATTATTATATTTTTCGCCTTTGCGACTGAATCACGCCAGAATGGCTACACGGATTTTGATGAAATTTGGGACACAGACAATAGTCTACTAGCGAAATTTTTTTCGAACATGGAAAGAGGGGTGGGGGTTCCACGACCCCTTCGAGCAATTACTTTTTAATAATTTTTTCACATTATAACTTTACGTATACTGGCCTTCACCAATATCACAGACACAAGGGGTCAAATAAGTCGAGGACTTACAAAGTAAGCAGTGACACCCTCCGCCCGTCCCCCCTTTATCTCCCCCTCTGGTGTAAAATCTAAAAATTGTTATAACTCAATATAACTTTTCTCCTAAATCAATAGTTTTTGGTATCTGGCACATACAGATCGAGATCTAGACAATTTTGGAGGAACGATCAGTGGTCCTCTCCTTCTACTCCCGCCATCCGCCCTCCTTCAATTGTTTTTATTAGCACGCTTTTATTAGCTTTACCTGTATGTTTCTATGTAACTTTTCATTTGCTCCAATGCGCCTGCTGCCATATTAACATGGTTTTATAATTAGCTTCACCTTATTTGTAATCCCGTAAGAGACATATCGAGACCTTCCGGGATCATTTCTGGATGGTTTTCGGGATCGGTCCGGGATCCCGCCGGGGTAATTTCGGGACTTTTTCGGGACTATTTCGGGATCATTTTGGGACCCTTCCGGGATCATTTCTGTATAGTTTTCGGGATCCTTCCGGGATCCCGTGGGGGTTATTTTGGGACATTTTCGGGACTATTCCGGAATCATTTCGGGACTATTTCGCGATCATTTGGGGACCCTTCCGGCATCATTTCTGGATGGTTGTCGTGATCCGTCCGGGATCCCGTCGGGGTCATTTCGGAACTTTTTCTCGACTAATACGGGATCATTTGGGGACCCTTTCGGCATCATTTCTGGATGGTTTTCAGGATCCGTCCAGGATCCCCTCAAGGTCATTTCGGGACTATTTCGGGATCATTTGGGGTGTCTTCCGGCATTAATTCTGGATGGTTTTCGGGATCCGTCCGGGATCCCGTCGGAGTCATTTCGGGACTTTTTCTCGACTAATATGGGATCATTTGGGGTACCTTCCGGAAACATTGCTAGACGGGTTTCGGGATCCGTCCGGGATCCCGTCTTGGTCATTTCGGGACTTTTTCTCGACTAATACGCGATCATTTGGGGACCCTTTCGGCATCATATCTGACTGGTTTTCGGGACTATTTCGGGATCATTTGGGGTGCCTTCCGCCATCATTTCTAGATGGTTTTCGGGATCCCGTCGGGTTCATTTCGGGACTTTTTCTCGACTAATACGGGATCATTTGGGGACCCTTTCGGCACCATTTCTGGATGGTTTTCGGGTTCCGTCCGGGATCCCATCAGGGTCATTTTGAGACTTTCTCGACTAATACGGGATCATTTGGGACCCTTCCGGCACCCCTCTGGTGTAAAATCTATAAATTGTTATAACTCAATATAAATTTTCTCCTATATCAATAGTTTTTGGTATCTGGCACATACAGATCGAGATCTAAACAATTTTGGAAAAACGAGCAGCGGTACTTCTCCTCACGCCATCCGCCCTCCATCAATTGTTTTTGTTAGCACGCTTTTATTAGCTTTACCTGTATGTTTCTTTGTAACTCTTCATTCGCTCCAACGCGCCTGCTGCCTTATTAAAATGGTTCTAAAATTAGATTCGCCTTATTTGTAATCCCGTTAGGGTTATATCGAGACCCTTCCGGGATCATTTCTGGATGGTTTTCGGGATCCGTCCGGGATCCCGCCGGGGTCATTTCGGGACTTTTTCGGGATAATTTGGGGTCCCTTCCGGCATCATTTCCGCATGGTTTTCGGGATACGTCCGGAATCCCGTCGGGGTCTTTTCAGGGTTTTTCGAGATCATTTGGGGTGCCTTCCGTCATCATTTCTGGATGTTTTTCGGGATCCCGTCGGGGTCATTTCGGGACTATTTCGGCATCATTTGGGGACCCTTTCGGCATCATTTCTGGATGGTTTTCGGGATCCGCCGGGATCCCGCCAGGGTCATTTTGGGACTTTTTCTCGAATAATACTGGATCATTTGGGGTACCTTCCGACATCATTTCTGGATGGTTTTCGGGATCCCGGCAGGGTCATTTTGAGACTTTTTCTCGACTAATACGGGATCATTTGAGATACCTTCCGGCATCATTTCTAGATGATTTTCGGGATCCGTCCAGGATCCCGTCTTCGTCATTTCGGGACTTTTTCTCGACTAATACGGGATCATTTGGGGACCCTTTCGGCATCATATCTGGATGGTTTTCGGGGTCCGTCCGGGATCCCGTCGGGTCATTTCGGGACTATTTCGGGATCATTTGGGGTGGTTTTCTGGATGGTTTTCGGGATCCGTGCGGGATCTCGTCGGGGTCATATGGGGACTTTTTCGGGATCATTTGAGGGCTCTTCCGGCATCATTTCTGGATGGTTTTCGGGATCCGTCCGGGATATTGTCGGGGTCATTTGGGGACTTTTTCGGGATCATTTGGGGGCTCTCCCGGCATCATTTCTGGATGGTTTTCGGGATCCGTCCGGGTTCTCGTCGGGGTCATTTGGGGACTTTTTCGGGATCATTTTGGGGCTCATCCGGCATCATTTCTGGATGGTTTTCGGGATCCGTCCGGGATCCCGTCGGGGTCATTTCGGGACTTTTTCGCGACTAATACGGGATCATTTGGGAACCCTTTCGGCATCATTTCTGGATGGTTTTCGAGATCCGTCCGGGATCCCGTCGGGGTCATTTCGGGACTTTTTCGCGACTAATACGGGATCATTTGGGAACCCTTTCGGCATCATTTCTGGATGGTTTTCGGGATCCGTCCGGGATCCCATTAGGGTAATTTCGGGACTATTAGGGGATCATTTGGGAACCTTTCCGGCATCATTTCTTGATAATTTTCGGGATCCGTCCGGGATGCCGACGAGGTCATTTCGGGACTATTTCGGGATCATTTGGGATACCTACCGGCATCATTTCTGGATGGTTTTTGGGATTCGTCCGGGATCCCGTCGTGGTCCTTTCGGGACTTTTTTTCGACTAATACGGGATCATTTGCGGACCCTTTCAGCATCATTTCTGGATAGTTGTCGGGATCCCGTCACGGTCATTTCGGGACTATTAGGGGATCATTTGAGGACCTTTCCGGCATCATTTCTGTATTGTTTTCGGAATCCTTTCGGGATCCCGTCAGGGTCATTTTGGGACTTTTTTGGGGCTAATACGGGATCATTTGGGGATCCTCTATGGGTCGTTTCGTGACTTTTTCTGTTTTATTTCGGGATCATTTGGGGACCCTTCCGGCATAATTTCTTGATGGTTTGCCGGATCCATCAGGGTCATTTCGGGACCATTTTGGGATCATTTGGGGACCCTTCCGAGATCATTTCTGGATCCGTCCGGGATGCCGTAGGAGCCATTTCGGGATTTTTTGTTACTTTTCCGGGATAGTTTTTGGACCCTTCCGGGATCATTTCTGGATCTGTGCGGGATCCCATCTGGGTCATTTCCGGACTATTTCGGGATCATTTTGGGATCCTTCCGGAATCATTTCTGTATGGTTTTCGCGATCCGTCGTTGATTCCCTCGGAGCCATTTCGGAACCTTTTCTGGAGTATGTCGGGGTCATTTGGGGACTTTTTCGGGATCATTTGGGGCTCTTCCGGCATCATTTCTGGATGGTTTTCGGGATCCGTCCGGGATCCCATTAGGGTAATTTCGGGACTATTAGGGGATCATTTGGGAACCTTTCCGGCATCATTTCTGGATAATTTTCGGGATCCTTCCGGGATGCCGACGAGGTCATTTCGGGACTATTTCGGGATCATTTGGGATACCTACCGGCATCATTTCTGGATGGTTTTCGGGATCCGTCCGGGATCCCGTCGGGGTCATTTCGGGACTTTTTCGCGACTAATACGGGATCATTTGGGAACCCTTTCGGCATCATTTCTGGATGGTTTTCGGGATCCGTCCGGGATCCCATTAGGGTAATTTCGGGACTATTAGGGGATCATTTGTGGACCTTTCCGGCATCATTTATGGATAATTTTCGGTATCCGTCCGGGATGCCGACGAGGTCATTTCGGGATTATTTCGGGATCATTTGGGATACCTACCGGCATCATTTCTGGATGGTTTTTGGGATTCGTCCGGGATACCGTCGGGGTCATTTCGGGACTTTTTCTCGACTAATACGGGATTATTTGCGGACCCTTTTGGCATAATTTCTGGATAGTTGTCGGGATCCGTTCGGGATCCCGTCACGGTCATTTCGGAACTATTAGGGGATCATTTGAGGACCTTTCCGGCATCATTTCTGGATAGTTTTTGGAATCCTTTCGGGATCCCGTCAGGGTCATTTCGGGGCTTTTTCGGGATCATTTAAGGATGGCTTTCAGGATTCGTCCGGGAACCCGTCAGGGTAATTTCTGGACTTTTCCGAGACTATTTCGGGATCATTTTGGGACCTTCCCAAGATCATTTCTGGATGGATTTCGGGATTTGTCCGGGATGCCCTCAGGGTCATTTTGGGACTATTAGGTGAGCATTTGAGGACCGTTCCGGCATCACTTCTGGATGGTTTTCGGTATCCGTTCAGATTCCCGTCGGAATAATTGCGGGACTTTTTCGGGATCATTGGGGTCCCTTCCAAAATCATTTCTGGATGGTTTTTGGGATTCGTCCGGCATCCCGTCGGGGTAATTTCGGGACTTTTTCTCGACTAATACGGGATCATTTGCGGGCCCTTTCGGTATCATTTCTGGATAGTTTTCGGTATCCGTTCCGGATCCCGTCAGGGTCTTTTCGGAACTATTGGGATATCATTTGAGGACATTTCCGGTATAATTTCTGGATAGTTTTCGGGATCCTTTCCGGGTCCCATCAGGGTCATTTCGGGACTTTTTCGGCATCATTTAAGATTGGTTTTCAGGATTCGTCCGGTATCCGTCAGGGTAATTTCTGGACTTATCCCTGACTATTTCGGGATAATTTTGGGACCCTCCCAAGATCATTTCTGGATGGATTTCGGGATTTATCCGGGATGCCCTCAGGGTCATTTTGGGACTATTAGGTGAGCATTTGAGGACCGTTCCGGCATCACTTCTGGATGGTTTTCGGTATCCGTTCAGATTCCCGTCGGAATAATTGCGGGACATTTTCGGGATCATTGGGGTCCCTTCCAAAATCATTTCTGGATGGTTTTTGGGATTCGTCCGGCATCCCGTCGGGGTCATTTCGGGACTTTTTCTCGACTAATACGGGATCATTTGCGGGCCCTTTCGGCATCATTTCTAGATAGTTGTCGGGATCCGTTCGGGATCCCGTCAGGGTCTTTTCGGAACTATTAGGTGATCATTTGAGGACATTTCCGGCATAATTTCTGGATAGTTTTCGGGATCCTTTCGGGGTCCAGTCAGGGTCATTTCGGGGCTTTTTCGGGATCATTTAGAGATGGCTTTCAGGATTCGTCCGGGAACCCGTCAGGGTAATTTCTGAACTTTTCCGAGACTATTTCGGGATAATTTTGGGACCTTCCCAAGATCATTTCTGGATGGATTTTGGGATCAGTCCGGGATGCCGTCAGGGTCATTTTGGTATTAGGTGATCATTTAAGGACCTTTCCGGCATCACTTCTGGATGGTTATCGGTATCCGATCAGGATCCCCTCGGAATCATTGCGGGACTTTTTCGGGATCATTTGGGGTCCCTCCCAAGATCATTTCTGGATGGATTTCGGGATCTGTCCGGGATCCCGTCAGGGTCATTTAGGGGTGCGTTCGAGATCCCGTCAGGGTCATTTCGGGACTTCTTCGGGAATACATCGGGATCATTTCTGGATGGTTTATGGGATCCGTCCATGACCCCTTAAGGGTCATTTCGGGACTATTAGGTGATCATTTGAGGACCTTTCCGGCGTCACTTCTGGATCATTTGGGATTCCTTCCGGCATCATTTCTGGATGGTTTTCGGGATTTGTTCGGGATCCCGTCGGGGTTATTTCGGGACCTTTTCGGGGCTAATACGGGATCATTTGGGGATCCTCTAGGGGTCGTTTCGTGACTTTTTCTGTATTATTTCGGGATCATTTTGCGACCCTTGCGGCATAATTTCTTGATGGTTTGCCGGATCCATCAGGGTCATTTCGGGACCATTTTGGGATCATTTGGGAACCCTTCCGAGATCATTTCTGGATCCGTCCGGGATGCCGTAGTAGCCATTTCGGGATTTTTTGTTACTTTTCCGGGATAGTTTTTGCACCCTTCCGGGATCATTTCTGGATCTGTGCGGGATCCCATCTGGGTCAATTCCGGACTATTTCGGGATCATTTTGGAATCCTTCCGGAATCAATTCTGTATGGTTTTCGCGATCCATCGTGGATCCCCTCGGAGCCATTTCGGAACTTTTTCTGGAGTTAGTCGGGATAATTTAGGGACCCTTCCTGGATATTTTCTGGATGGTTTCTTAGGTCCGTCCGGGAGCCCGTCAGGGTAATTTCGGAACTTTTTCGGGACTATTTCGGGATCAATTTGGTACCCTTCAGGCATCATTTCTGTGTGGTTATCTGGATAAGTATAGAATCGTGTCGTTGTCATTTCGGGTTTTTTTGGGACTACTTCGGGAACTTTTGGAAACACTTCCGGGGCGTTTCTGGATGGTTTTCGGGATCCGTCCGCGATAGCGTCGGGGTCATTTCGTGGCTTTTTCTGGATAATTTCGTTATCATTTTGGGATCCTATCAGGTTATCAGCTCATAAAGTTCTTTTTTTTACTCAATTACAAAAATAAAATGCATTAGACAGAAAAAAAATTTTAAACAGATAACTTTATAAGCAGGCTAACGTGAATAGCCCACATATTTCATTTTCTCCTTGCGGACGGGGCCGCGGGTAAAGGCTAGTCCTGCATAAAGTAAAAATCACAAAAAAACGTAGCCGCCATTGCATGCATCGGCCGGGAATCGAACCTAATACCACAATTCAGCTGTACAAATATAGAAACGAGCAATCAAGTATAATTAAATTTTCATTAGAAAAGGAATAACAAAATATTTTACCAAACACGCGCTAATTTCATATTGCTAGAATAAACATAAAAACCTTGAATTTGTTAATTTGGTAGCTATTTGTTTAACTGATTTAGAATTTGTATTACGCTTGACGCATTAACCATAAAAATTTAAAACAGAAAAAAAATAATAATTAGTGCTTTGGCGCGATTTATCTCCACGAAGATTTAGGCCGAACTTCCCTTCGAGTTTGCCTCTTGCTCCCTTTTGATTTTCCCTACAAATTAGCAGACGGGACATATATGTTTTTTGCCGACTCCAAGCTGATGCAAGGAAGATGCATTTTCACTGAAAAGCTTTAGTAAAGTAAAAATACGTTTGGAGTGTATGCCAAATTGCTGCGGGGGGCCGACCGCGCTTGGACATATTTTTTTCCAATTGAAAAACGTGTTATGAATTTTTGATGTTGGCACTTGAACTCAGGACCTTCGGTGTGGTATGCGAAGCACTTTCCCACCACACCACGGCGGCCGCTTTTTATCAATAAGTGGTTTGAGATTTTGGCAGGCACACGGTAAAAATTTGAGCCTAAGTCTGAAGCATTTTGGACATATGTATGATCAAACCAAATTTTGTTTAAATATATATTATAAAGGTCTTCCTAAAAGTGAGTGGGAACTGGATTTTGATTTGAAATTGGAGAAGTCTACACTTAAAGTTATAAAAAACAAGTAAGGACGGCTAAGTTCGGGTGTAACCGAACATTACATACTCAGCTGAGAGCTTTGGAGACAAAATAAGGGAAAATCGCCATGTAGGAAAATGAACCTAGGGTAACCCTGGAATGTGTTTGTATGACATGGGTATCAAATAGAAAGTATTAAAGAGTATCTTAAAAGGGAGTGGGCCATATTTCCATAGATGGACGCTTTTTCGAGATATCGCCATAAAGTTGGAGGTGTGACTCTATAATGTGTTTGTACGATATGGGTATCAAATTAAAGGTATTAATGAGGGTTTTAAAAGGAAGTGGCCCTAGTCGTATATGTGAAGGCGTTTGCGAGATTTCGACCAAAATGTGGACCAGGGTGACCCAGAACATCATCTCTTGGGTACCGCTAATTTATTTATATATGTAATACCACGAACAGTACTCCTGCCATGATTCCAAGAGCTTTTGATTTCGCCCATTTTCTTCTTTTTAATATGGCAGGTTTCACACCCATTTTAAAAAATTTTTCCTGAAGTTATGTATATTTTGCGTCAGAAAACCAATTTAATTACCACGTTTCATGCCTTATTCGTATTTGGTATAAAATTATGGAATTTTTTTTTTCATTTTTCGAAATTTTCGATATCGAAAAAGTGGGCGTGGTCATAGTCCGATTTCGGCCATTTTTAGTACCAAGATAAGGTGAGTCCAGGTAAGTAAATGAACTAAAGTTTAGTAAAGATATATCGATTTTGCTCAAGTTATCGTGCTAACGGCCGAGCGGAAGGACAGACGGTCGACTGTGCATAAAAACTGGGCGTGGCTTCAACCGATTTCGCTGATTTTCACAGAAAACAGTTTCACCACAGAAGCTATGCCCTTACCAAATTTCACATGGATTTGTAATTTTTTGTTCGACTTATGGCATTAAAAGTATTCTAGACAAATTAAGGGCGTAGTCACGCCCATTTTCAAATTTTCTTTTATTTTTGTATTTTGTTTCACCATATCATTACTGGAGTTGAGTGTTGACATAATTTACTTATATACTGTAAAGATATTCAATTTTTTCATGTTTCATCGCTTTGTCCCTCTTTGGTAATGAATTATCCCATTTTTTCGGTTTTTCGATATGGAAAAAGTGGGCGTGGTTATAGTCCGATTTCGTTCATTTTAAGTAGCTACTTGGGATGAGTTCCCAGGAACTTACACACCAAAGTTCATCAAGATACCCCACAATTTACTAAAGTTATCGTGTTAACGGACGGACGGACGGACGGGCGGACATGGCTAAATGAATTTCTTTTTTCACCCTGATCATTTTGATATATAGAAGTTTATATCTATCTCGATTAGTTTATGCCGTTACGGGGTACCGTTATGCGAACAAAATTAATATACTCTGTGAGCTCTGCTCAGCTGAGTATAAAAATAGTGGTCGGTTCACTGAAATCCTCTCTGTCAGTAACTAGTGATACACATTTCTGGCTCGAACTAGACCTAAATTGGCAAATAAGTACAAGTTCGGTACTAACAAAGTTTTACTCAGTTCTAAAATCGACAGCTTGGGTTCTTAATTTTCATATTTAATTTGAGAAATATGTTATCTACAAAAAACTGCTACCAGTTTTAATTAACTCGACTGTGAGTATAATTTCTTTTCCTAAACTTTCCCACTGGCTCGGAGGTACCGATAAATGCTTTAATAGCGCACTAGAAGCAGCATTTAGAATTTCTCTTTGGTTCGGAACCAACGAAATAGTACCAAGAAAACAAGTAAGCTGTAATTTTAACACTAGCTTGGAACTACCGAAATAGTTCCAATAAACCAACTAGTTGCAAAGTGGAAATCTAATTTCTAATATATATATTATAAATGGGAAAGTTTGGATGTTAAGATGTTTGGATGTTTGGATGTTTGGATGTTTAGATGTTTGGATGTTTGGATGTTTGGATGTTTGTCCAGACGTTTGTCTTTGTGACTCAATAACGCAAGAACGGCTGGACCGATTTGGATGAAATTTTGCACACATATAGCCAATAGTCTAGAAGGATCTACTAGCTATATATTTTTCAAAAGGGGCGTGGTCCCCGCCCCCTAGGAGCAGTTATAATTTAATTATTATATTTTTTCGTCTTTGCGACTGAATCACGCCAGAATGGCTACACGGATTTTGATGAAATTTGGGACACAGACAGTAGTCTACTAGCGAAATTTTTTTCGAACATTGAAAGAGGGGTGGGGGTCCCACGACCCTTCGAGAAATTATTTTTCATAATTTTTACACATTATAACTTTACGTATACTGGCCTTCACCAATATCACAGACTCAAGGGGTCAAATAAGTCGAGGGCTTACAAAGTAAGCAGTGACACCCTCCGCTCGCCCCCCTTTATCTCCCCCTCTGGTGTAAAATCCATAAATTGTTATAACTCAATCTAAATTTTCTCCTAAATCAATAGTTTTTGGTATCTGGTACATACAGAACGAGATCTAGACAATTTTGGAGGAACGATCAGTGGTCCTCTCCTCTACTCCCGCCATCCGCCCTCCATCAATTGTTTTTATTAGCACGCTTTTATTAGCTTTACCTGTATGTTTCTATCTAACTTTTTATTCGCTCCAATGCGCCTGCTGCCTTATTAACATGGTTTTATAATTAGCTTCACCTTATTTGTAATCCCGTAAGGGTCATATCGAGACCCTTCCGGGATCATTTATGGATGGTTTTCGGGATCGGTCCGGGATTACGCCGGGGAAATTTTGGGACTTTTTCGGGACTATTTCGGGATCATTTTGGGAACCTTCCGGGATCATTTCTGTATAGTTTACGGGATCCGTCCGGGATCCCGTCGGGGTTATTTTGGAACATTTTCGGGACTATTCCGGAATCATTTCGGGACTATTTCGCGATCATTTGGGGACCCTTCCGGCATCATTTCTGGATGGTTTTCGGGATCCGTGCGGGATCTCGTCGGGGTCATATGGGGACTTTTTCGGGATCATTTGAGGGCTCTTCCGGCATCATTTCTAGATGGTTTTCGGGATCCGTCCGGGATATCGTCGGGGTCATTTGGGGACTTTTTCGGGATCATTTGGGGGCTCTTCCGGCATCATTTCTGGATGGTTTTCGGGATCCGTCCGGGATCTCGTCGGGGTCATTTGGTTACTTTTTCGGGATCATTTTGGGGCTCATCCGGCATCATTTCTGGATGGTTTTCGGGATCCGTCCGGGATCCCGTCGGGGTAATTTCGGGACTTTTTCGCGACTAATACGGGATCATTTGGGAACCCTTTCGGCATCATTTCTGGATGGTTTTCGGGATCCGTCCGGGATCCCATTAGGGTAATTTCGGGACTATTAGGGGATCATTTGGGAACCTTTCCGGCATCATTTCTGGATAATTTTCGGGATCCGTCCGGGATGCCGACGAGGTCATTTCGGGACTATTTCGGGATCATTTGGGATACCTACCGGCATCATTTCTGGATGGTTTTTGGGATTCGTCCGGGATCCCGTCGTGGTCCTTTCGGGACTTTTTTCGACTAATACGGGATCATTTGCGGACCCTTTCGGTTGGTTTTCGGGATCCATCCGGGATCTCGTCGGGGTCATTTGGGGACTTTTTCGGGATCATTTTGGGGCTCATCCGGCATCATTTCTGGATGGTTTTCGGGATCCGTCCGGGATCCCGTCGGGGTCATTTCGGGACTTTTTCGCGACTAATACTGGATCATTTGGGAACCCTTTCGGCATCATTTCTGGATGGTTTTCGGGATCCGTCCGGGATCCCGTCGGGGTCATTTCGGGACTTTTTCGCGACTAATACGGGATCATTTGGGAACCCTTTCGGCATCATTTCTGGATGGTTTTCGGGATCCGTCCGGGATCCCATTAGGGTAATTTCGGGACTATTAGGGGATCATTTGGGAACCTTTCCGGCATCATTTCTGGATAATTTTCGGGATCCGTCCGGGATGCCGACGAGGTCATTTCGGGACTATTTCGGGATCATTTGGGATACCTACCGGCATCATTTCTGGATGGTTTTTGGGATTCGTCCGGGATCCCATCGTGGTCCTTTCGGGACTTTTTTCGACTAATACGGGATCATTTGCGGACCCTTTCGGCATCATTTCTGGATAGTTGTCGGGATCCCGTCACGGTCATTTCGGGACTATTAGGGGATCATTTGAGGACCTTTCCGGCATCATTTCTGTATTGTTTTCGGAATCCTTTCGGGATCCCGTCAGGGTCATTTTGGGACTTTTTTGGGGCTAATACGGGATCATTTGGGGATCCTCTAGGGGTCGTTTCGTGACTTTTTCTGTTTTATTTCGGGATCATTTGGGGACCCTTCCGGCATAATTTCTTGATGGTATGCCGGATCCATCAGGGTCATTTCGGGACCATTTTGGGATCATTTGGGGACCCTTCCGAGATCATTTCTGGATTCGTCCGGGATGCCGTACGAGCCATTTCGGGATTTTTTGTTACTTTTCCGGGATAGCTTTTGGACCCTTCCGGGATCATTTCTGGATCTGTGCGGGATCCCATCTGGGTCATTTCCGGACTATTTCGGGATCATTTTGGGATCCTTCCGGAATCATTTCTGTATGGTTTTCGCGATCCGTCGTTGATTCCCTCGGAGCCATTTCGGAACCTTTTCTGGAGTATGTCGGGGTCATTTGGGGACTTTTTCGGGATCATTTGGGGCTCTTCCGGCATCATTTCTGGATGGTTTTCGGGATCCGTGCGGGATATCGTCGGGGTCATTTGGGGACTTTCTCGGGATCATTTGGGGGCTCTTCCGGCATCATTTCTGGATGGTTGTCGGGATCCGTTCGGGATCCCGTTACGGTCATTTCGGAACTATTAGGGGATCATTTGAGGACCTTTCCGGCATCATTTCTGGATAGTTTTTGGAATCCTTTCGGGATCCCGTCAGGGTCATTTCGGGGCTTTTTCAGGATCATTTAAGGATGGCTTTCAGGATTCGTCCGGGAACCCGTCAGGGTAATTTCTGGACTTTTCCGAGACTATTTCGGGATCATTTTGGGACCTTCCCAAGATCATTTCTGGATGGACTTCGGGATTTGTCCGGGATGCCCTCAGGGTCATTTTGGGACTATTAGGTGAGCATTTGAGGACCGTTCCGGCATCGCTTCTGGATGGTTTTCGGTATCCGTTCAGATTCCCGTCGGAATAATTGCGGGACTTTTTCGGGATCATTGGGGTCCCTTCCAAAATCATTTCTGGATGGTTTTTTGGATTCGTCCGGCATCCCGTCCGGGTCATTTCGGGACTTTTTCTCGACTAATACGGGATCATTTGCGGGCCCTTTCGGTATCATTTCTGGATAGTTGTCGGGATCCGTTCGGGATCCCGTCAAGGTCTTTTCGGAACTATTGGGAGATCATTTGAGGACCTTTCCGGCATTATTTCTGGTTAGTTTTCGGGATCCTTTCCGGGTCCCTTCAGGGTCATTTCGGGACTTTTTCGGCATCATTTAAGATTGGTTTTCAGGATTCGTCTGGTATCCGTCAGGGTAATTTCTGGACTTTTCCCAGACTATTTCGGGATAATTTTGGGACCCTCCCAAGATCATTTCTGGATGGATTTCGGGATCTGTCCGGGATGCCGTCAGGGTCATTTTGGGACTATTAGGTGATCATTTGAGGACCTTTTCGGCATCACTTCTGGATGGTTTTCGGTATCCGCTCAGGATCCGTCGGAATTATTGCGGGACTTTTTCGGGATCATTTGGTGTCCCTTCCGGCATCATTTCTGGCTGGTTTTTGGGATTCGTCCGGCATCCCGTCGGGTTCATTTCGGGACTTTTTCTCGACTAATACGGGATCATTTGCGGGCCCTTTCGGCATCATTTCTAGATAGTTGTCGGGATCCGTTCGGGATCCCGTCAGGGTCTTTTCGGAACTATTAGGTGATCATTTGAGGACATTTCCGGCATCATTTCTGGATAGTTTTCGGGATTCTTTCGGGGTCCAGTCAGGGTCATTTCGGGACTTTTTCGGGATCATTTAGAGATGGCTTTCAGGATTCGTCCGGGAACCCGTCAGGGTAATTTCTGAACTTTTCCTAGACTATTTCGGGATAATTTTGGGACCTTCCCAAGATCATTTCTGGATGGATTTCGGGATCTGTCCGGGATCCCGTCAGGGTCATTTAGGGGTGCGTTCGAGATCCCGTCAGGGTCATTTCGGGACTTCTTCGGGAATATATCTGGATCATTTCTGGATGGTTTATGGGATCCGTCCATGACCCCTTAAGGGTCATTTCGGGACTATTAGGTGATCATTTGAGGACCTTTCCGGCGTCACTTCTGGATGATTTTCGGTATCCGTTCGGGATCCCGTCGGAATCAATGCGGGACTTTTACGGAATCATTTGGGATTCCTTCCGGCATCATTTCTGGATGGTTTTCGGGATTTGTCCGGGATCCCGTCGGGGTTATTTCGGGACCTTTTCGGGGGTAATACGGGATCATTTGGGGATCCTCTAGGGGTCGTTTCGTGACTTTTTCTGTATTATTTCGGGATCATTTTGGGACCCTTTCGGCATAATTTCTTGATGGTTTGCCGGATCCATCAGGGTCATTTCGGGACCATTTTGGGATCATTTGGGGACCCTTCCGAGATCATTTCTGGATCCGTCCGGGATGCCGTAGGAGCCATTTCGGGATTTTTTGTTACTTTTCCGGGATAGTTTTTGCACCCTTCCGGGATCATTTCTGGATCTGTGCGGGATCCCATCTGGGTCAATTCCGGACTATTTCGGGATCATTTTGGAATCCTTCCGGAATCATTTCTGTATGGTTTTCGCGATCCATCGTGGATCCCCTCGGAGCCATTTCGGAACTTTTTCTGGAGTTAGTCGGGATAATTTAGGGACCCTTCCTGGATATTTTCTGGATGGTTTCTGAGATCCGTCCGGGAGCCCGTCAGGGTAATTTCGGAACTTTTTCGGGACTATTTCGGGATCAATTTGGTACCCTTCAGGCATCATTTCTGTGTGGTTATCTGGATAAGTCTAGAATCGTGTCGTTGTCATTTCGGGTTTTTTTGGGACTACTTCGGGAACTTTTGGAAACACTTCCGGGGCTTTTCTGGATGGTTTTCGGGATCCGTCCGCGATAGCGTCGGGGTCATTTCGTGGCTTTTTCTGGATAATTTCGTTATCATTTTGGGATCCTATCAGGTTATCAGCTCATAAAGTTCTTTTTTTTACTCAATTACAAAAATAAAATGCATTAGACAGAAAAAAAATTTTAAACAGATAACTTTATAAGCAGGCTAACGTGAATAGCCCACATATTTCATTTTCTCCTTGCGGACGGGGCCGCGGGTAAAGGCTAGTATGTATATAGTTCGGAACTGTTGAAAAGTTAATGCAACTCAAACAAAGTAGGACATCTCCATGTTAAAAACGGGCGAACGAGTAGAGGTTCCGAATGTACTAGAAACACACCGATTTTGAACTAGAGATTTTTCCTACAGCGTTGCTCTACCTACTGTGTAAGAAATCATTTCATAACACCTTATATGTATAACAAAATTTTTTTAAAAAGATTCGATAAATTTGTTATTTTTGAATTTTCAGCACCATTCTTAAGATAAGTTTTAAAACCAGACGTTTCTATTCCAGTGTCCATTTTTAGATTCTTGAAACTTTTTGCTTTTGTTTCAAACCAACAGGTGACTACAAGTTTGTTTTTGGATTTTTAGAACAAAGACAATATTAAATTGAGAGATTTCCAATTTAGTAGCGAAATGTTTCAAAAAGTGTTTAAACCGATTAATGGTTAAAAATTTAGGCTCAGATTTCTAACCGTGTACTCGCACCCGGAAATGAAAAAAAAATCAAGCTTCACCACTGTATATAAATAGCGCCCAAAAACATTTCTTGCTTTAGTTACTTTATAGCAGCGCAAAACGTCAGGAACTGAAATGAATTTCCATAATTATATCACGATCCTGGTTATCGTAATTAGCGGTCTTTTGACCAATATAAATTCGGAAGATGGCGTGTTTTTGGTACATTTATTTTTGGATGTAACGCAGTTATGCTTGGGTTCATTAGTCACTTGGCAAATAGTGATCACAGCTGCGACATGCACGACCAATCGCGATGAATATTCAATAAAGGTTACACTTACTCCAAAGCCATGCGAACCATTGCGCGAAGTGTTGCTTGTATCTTATCACACTATTGATTCAGGACGCAGTTCTCGCAATAATGATTTAGCTGGAATTATACTGAATAAACCCTTTACAAGTGATGATGGAGTGAAACCAATACCACTTTGCAAAAATGGACTTTCCGTGGGCGAAAAAATGTATATTACAGATTGGACTAAACAAGTAACACGAGAAGATGAATCTACAGTCATAACACGTTGCGCAACTATAGTAGCACCAGATAATTGTCCGAATTACCCCAAAGGAAAAAAAATGTATTGTGCAGAAGTTGACGGATGTTGGTGGTTTGTATATCCTGGAACACCGGGCGTAGTGGATAGAGAACTCTGTGCGGTGGGAATAAATCCGGAGAACTATAAAAGCCGAATCTATATGCAAACGTAACTGAAGCAAACATTGGCAGTTTCATAGAAGGATTGATTGCTATATGTCGTGGGTGAATTATTACTCTTTCTCGACTAAATCCTCCATTTCAGATTTATTTCATAAACGTCTGATCGTACGTCGAAATATATTGAATTTAAACTGATATAGGGCGTTTTGGAATAAAATACTGAAGGGAAGTTCCATGAGAAAGTGAACTCTGGTGCGAGAAAAATGTATCTTATAAAACTAGGGATAGTATGTACATACCTATACAAAAAAATAAATTTAACTTTTAGACAATCTTCAATTTCTTTTATTTTAAAATAAGATGTGGATTTAACTTTTTCAATAAGGTTGAAACAGTATGTTCTATCCTACGATTTGTTGTATTTTTTGCTTATATCGTTTGTTGTACTTCTTTGTCCGTGTATTATATTTGCGTTTGATGGTTTGGTACACCTTATAGGTGTTTCCATTCTTTTGGTGTGCTCTCCGTTTGAACATTTTTTGTAATTTTTATAGCCTTATACTTTTATGTTGCGTTAATTTTATGAGCTCAAAGGCCGTAGGTAAAATAAAACATGTTTAAAATTGCATTGCTTTTTAATTGTCGATCCTTATTTTCAGCGATAGCCAAGAGGCAATAAAATCACTTGGTTCCTATTCATTCAACTCCGAACTGACACTAAACTGTCGCCTCTCTCTTCATGAGATGGCCCCACAGAACTGTATACACCTCACATGGGTCCCGGGACACAGGGACATAGAGGGAAACTGCGCTGCAGATGAACTTGCTAGGCAGGGTATGACCAGACAGATTCTTCCTGACAAAGAACGCCTAGGTATGCCTTTTGCCACTTGCTAGCTAAGCTAAAAGAGTATACCTACAGTCAAGCCAACGAAAGATGGCTATTAACCACGGGATGTAGAATATCAAAGCAATCCTGGCCTAAATGGGATATTAAGAGATCCCGTCACGTGTATACCCTAAGCAGGGACAAAATCTCCTCACTTGTAGGAGTGCTGACTGGGCACTGCCTCATCGGAAGGCATGCTGAAACGGTAGGATCGCCCTTCCGACGCTGCTGCAGAAGTTTTAAAGAAGACGAGGTAGAGGAAACGGTGATGCACCTCATCTGCAACTGCCCGGCGTTAAGTGGCCCCAGGCAACGCTGTTTGGGAGCTCCCTTCCTGAGCGATCTCCGCCAGGTCTGAGTGCAGGATATAAAGGACTTGGTAGCTTTTATCAAGTTCTCGAAATGGTTCGAAGAGGAGGGCTAATGGTGTCTTTTGTGGTACCGGGCCAACTGATACTGGCCTATGTGTACCCATGGAGCAGCCACTACTACCTAACCTAACCTAATTGTCGATATTTCGTCGTTGGTAAACAGATATATATATAAAGGAACATTAATTTTGGATATATGGTCATTAAAAATTATTTAATGTATGTCGTCATCAGGGCCGTAGCGTTAGTCGTAGGGGCCCCGGGGCAGAGCAACAATTGGAGCGCCTTTATCAAAATTTTATTTATTTTATATTTCTGGCATGAAAAACCATGAAGATGAATGTCAAATTTACCTGATTCGAAATCCGTACTTGAGTTCTTATTCCGAGCAGGTAATCCACCATGAATTTCTTCAACTTCGACTTCCGAAAATTCCTTTCTGTCGTGTAAATCTAAAAAAAATATAACCATTTCCATTGCAGGCTTTTGTTTCAAGCAATATGGCATATTTATTCGAAAGCTTCCTGTTTTAGACATTTTTCTGCTAGCTTAGAAAAAATGTTCTATTGAAAAACGAAAACAAATTCACCACGCAGAATTATGTTGCCTAATTTGTTGCTGCTTTTCAATTGAAATTTGTTTGTAAGCTAGCAGAAAAAATTTCGGGCAGCAAAAAGCTCTCGAATAAAAAATCCCTAATATTGAAACTACAATTTCATTGTAAATGTATTAAATTTTTTGGTATATCAAAATTGTTTCACAAAAAATGGGGTGTATAATAAAATAAATAATGCAAGTTTATAATATACAAACCTTGATTTTCCGTGCCACTTTTTTCAATTTTTGTCAACCACGAAGTAATTTGTAGGTTGCTTTTGACCGATTCTTCGTTTTTCTTTTTTTTGCCCCGTCTTTTTTCGGCACCACTCGGGTAAGCACGTTTCATTTTGATTAATCTACCACACTATTAGACACAAACTGAATCAATATGTAAACAAAGCTGACAAAGCTTTGAACTAAACTGGCAGTCTGTTATTTTGCTGTGCCATTATGCGCACGCGCAAGTTTGATGCGAATACCGACCAGTGTTGCCCCGAGCTTTGAAAAAAATGTCAACTCATCGACTGGAAATTAATTAATACATTTTTTCTTTGAAAATAATTTGACAAATCTGTACTAATTTTAGTAAAATGCTGTTTTTCGTCCGTGTAAATTTTTGTACGTAATATTAGATAATAATATTTAATTGAACAGAAATCGAAGGTTTTAATTTCATTATTTCTTTTAATCGACCGGGCCCCGGTGCATTGCCCCGATTGCCCCTTGCTAGCTACGGCCCTGGTTGTCAGTCAACCGTAGTGTACCGTATCCTTACAATGGGCCGTTTTATTCTCCGAAGCGTCGTTCCTAAGTATAATATTGGACTTATGCCCGGAAACTCTTGTCTTTAATATTAATTTGGTTGTCCCCACATATACCTTCTCGCATAAGTGAGACCCGTCACCGTTGCATGGGATTCTGTACATTACGTTGGATTTCTGATCCTTTGGAATTCTGTCCTTTGTAATGCTGTAAATACGCCGCAATGTATTGTTGTACATGAACGCTATTTTTACCTTTTCTTTGTCGTATAAATCCGATCTCTTGATCCCATCTGCTGTTCTTGGGACATTGGTTATCGCTTTGTATATTTTGTTATTTGCTTCTTCGGTTTCTCATTCATTACGCGCTCTAGTATAGAAATTTCGGGCCAGTTTATTGACCGATCTCCTTGGAAACTAACTTTTCTCTAGAGTTTTTTGATGATAGTAATATTCTTCTTCTTGTGATACATTCTGTCGCTTATTGTAAGTACCCGTCTTATGAAGCTTTTCGCGGTATGTAATATTGTACTTTTTTCATGTTTTTAATAAAAGTTAATTAGTATTCATGAAGCTGTGGGTTTTCTGTGCCAGTAAATATATAATTTGTTCTTTCTCCAGTCATTAAAGTGTCCAAGTACGGTAGTTGACAATCTTTCTCCACCTCCATTGTAAATTTAATGCTTCTGCTGCAAAAAAAGTCATCTACATACTTTGTAAGTAGGCGTGGTTTGCTAATAGCTTCCACCTCGAATCACTTAGTACACTTAAACACTTTAAATGAAAATCGGTTCGGATGTATACATTCGTATAAGAGTAAGTAACTTATAACGAAAAAACTATTAAATTATTGATAGCCTTCTTGCTATACAAGGAAATATTTTTGGGACACCTGTGTCACATATGCGTGAAAGGGTTAAAAGTACGGTTATATTGTGCACATATCACTTAGCCTATGTGAAGTTAATACCACAATTTAAATGTACAAATATAGAAACTAACAATTAAGCACAATTAAATTTTCCTTTGAAAAATAATCTTAATACATATATAAAAAACATGTGTCACACAATTGAGGCCAATGGACTCCTAAACTACTGAACCGATTTTTAATTTGTTTTGCCCCCGTGTGTAGTTTGATCTAACTTGAAATACAGGATAGGTGACTGGGTGACTAGGGTTTCGAGATATAGGCCAAAACGTAGAACCGGGTACCCCTAAAGTGTGTTTATAGAATATGGATATCAAAGGAAAGCTGTCGATGAGTGCTTTAGTAGAGGGTAATTTTCACACCCCTGGGTGACTAGGGTCTCGAGATATAGGCCAAAACGTGGACCCGGGTACCCCTAGAGTGTGTTTATAGAATATGGATATCAAATGAAAGCTATTGATGAGTGCTTTAGTAGAGGGTAATTTTCATACCCCTGGGTGATTCGGGTCTCGAGATAAAGGCCAAAACGTGGACCTGGGTACCATTAGAATGTGTGTATAGAATATGGATATCAAATGAAAGGTGTTGATGAGTACTTTAGTAGAGAGTAATATATTATTCAGAGATGGACTGGGACTGGGATTAGGACTAGGATTGGGACTGAGACTCGGAATGGGACTGGAACTGGAATAAAATACATACCACCTTCTTGGACACGCAATAAGGTATGCAGATTAATGAGAAGAAATTGAGAGAAGAGAAAAGAGAAAAGAAAGAAGGAGAAGGAGATTGAGAAAGAGATAGAATGATACAAAGATAGAGATAGATGAAACGAAAAAGACGGAGGGAGGAGTGAATAAAAGGATTAGGAAAAAGTGAAGAGGGGGGAGGGCAGAGTCAAACGGAAAAAGCTTATTAAAATGTACGCAGAGTGGCCAAATTTAGGGCAGGACAACGTCTGCCGGGTCTTCTAGTCTATATATATAAAATTCAACTAACACCTCCAGTAAAATGTGGAATTGGGGAAAATGGGGCGTGGTACCTTGTTAAAATGGGATTAATAATAACCGTACAAACTAAGGTTATTATAACAGCTAAAGTGTGACTACAGAGTTGTTTCGCTGTTATTCTTTTTGGATGTTTAGTAATCTTCCGCCGTTAAAATTTTTTGTTAACTTCAGTCTATCCACATCTTCTATCCATATATATATAAAGTTAAGATTATGAATGTTTGTATGTAGGTATAAATCGGGTTGCGCCCTAAACGAATCGGCCGATCACAACTAAGTATGAATCACGCACTAGAAACCTTCCAAAGATGGTCATAAGCTAAACATAACTTCAATATAAGCAAGTAAGGAAGGCTAAGTTCGGGTGTATCCGAACATCACATACTCAGCTGAGAGCTTTGGAGACAAAATAAGGCAAAATTACCATGTCGGAAAATGAACCTAGGGTAACCCTGGAATGTGTTTGTATGACAAGGGTATCAAATTGAAGGTATTAAAGAGTATTTTAAAAGGGAGTGGGCCATAGTTCTATAGGTGGACGCCATTTCGGGACATCGCCATAAAGTTGGACCAGAGGTGACTCTAGAATGTATTTGTACGATATGGGCATCAAATAAAAGGTGGTAGTGAGTATTTTAAAAGGGAGTGATCCTTAGTTCTATAGGTGGACGCCTTTTCGAGATATCGCCATAAGGATTGACCAGGGGTGACTCTAGAATATCTTTGTACGATATGGGTATCAAATGAAAGGTGTCAATGGGTATTTTAAAAGGGAGTCACCCTTAGTTCTATAGGTGGATACCTTTTCGAGATATCGCCCTAATGGTGACGTGAACTAAGTTTAGTAAAGATATTCGGTTTTTGCTCAAGTGATCGTGTTAACGGCCGAGTGGAGGGACAGACGGCCGACTGTGTATAAAACCTAGGCTTGGCTTCAACCGATTTCGCCCATTTTCACAGAAAACAGTTATCGTCATAGAAGCTATGCCCTTACGAAATTTCACAAGCATTGGTAAATTTTTGTTCAACTTATGTCAAGTGTCCTAGACAAATTAAATGAAAAAGGGTGGAGCCGCCCATTCTGAAATTTTCTTTTATTTTTGTATTTTGTTGCGCCATATCATTACTGGAGTTGACTGTTGACATAATATATTGATATACTGTAAAGATATTGAATTTTTTGTTAAAATTTGACTTTTAAAATTATTTTTTTTTAAGTGGGCGTATTCCTTATTCGATTTTGCTAATTTTTATTTAGCACACATATAGTAATAGGAGTAACGTTCCTACCAAATTTCATCATGATATCTTCAACGACTGCCAAATTACAGCTTGCAAAACTTTTAAATTACCTTCTTTTAAAAGTGGGCGGTGCCACGCCCATTGTCCAAAACTTTACTAATTTTCTCTTCTGCGTCATAAGGTCAACCCACCTACCAAGTTTCTTTATCCGTCCTTGGTAATCAATTATCGCAGTTTTTCGATTTTTCGAAATTTTCGATATCGAAAAAGTGGGCGTGGTTATAGTCCGATCGTTCATTTTAAATAGCGGTCTGAGATGAGTGCTCAGGAACGTACATGCCAAATTTCATCAAGATACCTCAAAATTTACTCAAGTTATCGTGTTTACGGACAGACAGACCGATGGACATGGCTAAATGATTTTTTTTTCTCCTAGATCATTTTGATATATAGAAGTCTATATCTATCTCAATTAGTTTATGCCGTTACAGGGTACCGTTTTGCGAACAAAATTAATATACTCTGTGAGCTCTGCTCAGCTGAGTATAAAAACTAGTAAAATATTGACAGCCTTCTTGCTATACAAGGAAATATTTTTGGAACACCGGTGTCCCTATGCGTGAAAAGGTTAAAAATACGGCTATATTGTACACGTATCACTTAACCTATGTGAAGTTAATACCAAAAATTCAACTATACAAATATAGAAACGAACAATTAAGCGCAATTAAATTTTCTTTTGAAAAATAATAGAATATACGCATTAATTTCATTTTGCTAGAATAAACATAACAACCTCGAATTTGTTATTTTGGTAGATCAAAAGCTATTTGTTTAACTGATTTAGAATTTGTATTACGCTTGACGCATTAACCATAAAAAATTAAAAAGAAAAAATTATAATAATTAGTGCTTGGCGCAATTTATCTCCACGAAGATTTAGGCCGAACTTCACTTCAAATTTCCGTCTTGCTCCCCTTTGATTTTCCCTACAAATTGGCAGACGGTACCTATATGTTTTATGCCGATTCCAAACGGAAGCTTGTGCAAGGATGATGCATTTTCACTGAAAAGCTTTTCATAGTAGAAATACGCTTGGAGTGCATGCCAAATCACTGCCGAGGGTCGGCCGCGTTTGGACATATTTTTTTCCAGTTAGGTTAATTTGAACCAACGGGTCAATAAAGACCTCACATATACTGAATTTATCCATAGTGTTACCAGAATTTGTTTGACGACCAAACGGAAGAACCCCAATCAGGTGCTAAGACATATGTTATAGAATAACTCCGTCCTCTTGGCAAATAATAGCAGTTTTGTAGGACCCAGCTTAATTGTTGCCTCAAGATCTGGCAATTCTGCCACCCTAATAGCTGGGACCTCGACCTGGCGAGCGCAGGACACGAACACAGAACGTGCTCAACCATTTCATCCTGCAACCACACTTCCTACACTTGGTGTTACTGGCGAGGCCTAACTTATAAACATGTGACGCCAGAAGGCAGTGTACAGTCAGTATGCCCATCGTGAGCCTTAAGTCTTCTCCCTTGAGGGATATGAGACACATTGTGAGTCTAATATCGTAGGCTTTGCACATGATCTTAGAAATTTTGCTGCCCGCGCTTTTGTCCACACCTTTCGTGCTTGTCTGATCATATGTAACTCTCCCAAACGGATTGGGACGTCTATCGTCGAATCAGAGAGTTTTGCACCCTCCTTGGCCCACTCATCGGCCTTTTCCTTACCTTCTGTCCCTTTATGACCGGAAACCCAGTAAAGATGTATGGTCCGGCCTGAGCGATGTTTGTCCAATGCTTTTTTGCATTCCAGAACACTTCTTGATAAAGAACTGTGTGTACAGCCTATCAACATATCAATTGACGCGACTGCAGCTTAAGCACGCTTCCTCCAGAACTTCTGCTGCTTTCTTCACTGCTATAATTTCTACTTGAAAAACGCTGCAGTAATCAGGCAGCCTGTAGGATCTGCTTATTTCTGGGTAGACACAGTAAACAACAGACCCAACCCCTTCCATTAATTTGGAACCATCGGTATAGACGTGTATAGCATGTTCTGCCATTTCTGCACCCCAGCACCAACCCGCGTCTCAATTGTGGCCCCAATATTTCTTTCGAAGCTCAGACACGGGACCATATATTCCGTTTGCTCGATATTAGTGGCGCTAAACTGCTGTGGCCCTAAGGCCTTCACTCAAGCTGCCCCGAGGCATTAAGCCTTGTTGCCGTTGCTAACGCGATGTTTTTGGCCGTTAGGTATGTAGACGAGATATATAGATTGGCATGCAATGCTGCTGTCGGGTGAGTTTTTAAGGCTCCCGTTATGCTAGTCATTCATTCTCTGCATACCCTTGGTATATGTGTGGCTTTCCACCAAACAAGAACCCCATTGTAAAGTATGGGTTGACAATTGCCGTAAATACCCAATGAGAGAGTTTGGGTGATAGGCCCCACGTGCATCCTAGCATCCTCTTGCATGCATAGAGAGTCGCGGAGGCTTTCTTTGCTCTCTCTTCCACATGGAGTTTCCACGACAACTTATTATCTAGTATAACTCCTAGATACTTTGTGCTATTGTAGTGTTAAATAATTTACCACTATTTTATTTAAGTAAAAAGAAATTTTATTTAATAGCTCTTAAAATTATGTTATTATTTCTTTTTATATTTTACAGCTCAATGAAAATTTTTTAAACAAACATTTGAAAATAAATATTTCAATAACTTGATAAATATTAACACAATTCAAAGTGAAACATGAGCTAAGTTGTATTAAAGTTAAAATAACAAGAACAATACAATAAAAGTCCCTACATCTATATTTTTCTTGCAGGGTTACCCGTCCAAGCTTAGGGTTATTACAATTAAGGAGCTTATACTTCCTAGAAAATAATACTAGAACGGTTTCCGCGTTGGCGGTTAACCCGACTCCAGATGCCCACGCATGTACATTCCGAAGTGCCTGATCAATCTGAGAGCTGAGTTTTGTTACGCAACTTCCGCTTATGATGACAGAAACGTCATCTGCATATGCCGTAAGTTTGACTGGTCCTCCGTCGAACCGCCTAAGCAATTGGTTTATAACCACCGTCGACAGCACTGGTGATATAACCCCACTCTGTGGCGTTCCTTTGTTTACAGATTTCATTGCCTCGCACATACCCCATTCCGACGTGATCGTTCTGTAGCTAAACATGGAGCCGATTCAATTTGCTAGAGCCTGATGAATTTCTATAGAGTTGAGACTGTCCATGATTATTTTTTTCGAGACATTGTTGAAAGCTCCGGCAATGTCCAGAAAAACACCGTTCCCCAGGATTGTAGGACTTGGTTTAGTGTTATGCAACCCTCAAAGATTATTCTTAGCATAGCAGGAAATATCCCATCTGGGTCCCGCGATTTTATTGCCCATTGAATTTTGGTCTTTGTCACCAATCCTGATACCTTTCGCTCCATATTATGACTGTAGACGAGGTTACATAGCTCTTCCGCATCGTCTCCTAATGGGAAGTATGTGTTAAGTAGCGCCTCAAGGGACTCTTCACTACTGTGTGGCCGTTCCCCTCGTCCTTTTTTATCAGTCCCTGGACTACATCTACTTTAGATAGCACTTTTGTTTCGCCGCACAGTGGACCAAAATTGAAAAGTTGGGACTTAGGACTTTAAATGTTCATTTTCGTGTTCCATGATCTTTTTCTATAATTTATTGTTATATAACATTTTTTCGTAAAACCTAATTTAAAAAAGTTATGACACTTTTAATAACCGGGTTTCATATCGACATACCCTAAGGAGCATATGTGCACATCTAGGTATTTTTTCCAATTTCCAGCAATTTTGGCTTCGCTAAAATAATTTTTGCTATTTCTCAATAAAAATATGTATCAAGGTCTAACCCAGAAGCTTTCAATTTTATTTTAAAAATGTGTGCAAAATTCGCGAAAACTCAACGAATCTTAGAGGTTATACAGAGTTAATAGTTGGCCATGAAATCAAAGTGACGCTTAGATGTACTTGCTATAAAAAAGGTTACAAAGAGTTGATAGTAGGCCATGAAACAAAACCATGTGAATGGTAGTACATGCCTTCAAGTGTTTAATTGGGTACTACATATGAAACGCTACATTTACTTAAAATAATAAAAATTGTTTTTTTTTTTTTGTTTTTTTTTTTTTGGTCATATACCTATATGTATATTTGGAGATTTCATGGACTATTGACCGATCGAATAATTTTTGTTTTCAATTACAAACAACAAAAAAAACAACGAACAAGCTGGAATAGCTAAATTTTTTATTTGAACCTTTCTTGGATTGTTAAATGTAAATTCAATATAAAAAATTAAATGTATAATTTGAATTATCAAATATTTTTGTTTTTAAATATTACCCATAATTAAAACGTGATTCGCAACTAAAATAAAAAAAAAAAACAAGTAAGGACGGGACTGTCTTCGGCTGTGCCGAAGACTTCATACCTTTCATGAAAGGGGGGGAACAATAATCTGATCCCATTCGTAATCTCCAAATAAAAGGATATATAAGATAAGAATTATATAGTGAACAGGTGTACATACCTAAACGATTTTTAAGATAAATATAAAATAGAAAATGGCAAAAAACCCGCTTATCTGAACGATCGGTTGCATGGGATATATATTATATATAGCTCCGATCGAAATGATTTTTACAAGAAATCTTCTATGATATATTAGAATATATATCACCAAGTTTCACGTTTTTATATTGGAAACTAAGGGAGAATTGGCCAAACATCTTTCTATCTGAACGATCGGTTGTATGGGATATATGTATATTATATATAGCTCCGATCGAAATGATTTTTTCATGAAATCTTCTTTGATATATTAGAATAAATATCACCAAGTTTAACGTTTTATATTGGAAATTAAGGGAGAAATTGCCAAAAATCTTTCTATCTGAACGATCGGTTGTATGGGATATATACTAGATATAGCTCCGATCAAAGTGATTTTTTCAGAAAATCTTCTATGATATATTAAAACATATATCACCGAGTTTCACGTTTATACTTTCTAAATTGCGGCAGGAATGACCAAAATCGTCTTATCTGAACGATCGGTTGTATGGGAGATATATGTTATAGTGGTCCGATCCTACCGGATCCGAAAAATGTCTAATATAATACAAAAATACATCCTTGTGTCAAATTTCATTGAGATATCTCAAAATTTGAGGGACTAGTTTGCGTTCAAACAGACAGACGGACGGAGAGACGGACATGGCTATATCAACTCAGTTTGTCGCCCTGATCAATTCGTTATACTTAATGGTGAGTCTATCTTCTATATTTCTCAACGTTACAAACATCGGACCAAAGTTAATATACCATTTCATGTTCATGAAAGGTATAAAAACGCGAACCTTTTCGAACCATGAAACCGAGTACATTGCATAGTATATAACCCTAACTATATAAATAAAATCATTCAAGTTTTGAGGAAATTTGAGGAAAATGAGTTAGCAGTAAAAATGTGATTTTTCCCATACATTTTGTTTAAGACTTTATGAAAAAATACTCATATATAAAAACGTCATGAAATGAGACTTAAAATCGATCCCCATCAAAGTTTTTGTGTTATTAGCAAATATTTATTTCATTTCCCTAAGTAAACTGAAAGCCAAATCCAGACCACTGTGCGCCGTTTCGCTGGTGCATTCTATGTAGGCACAGAAATCCTTCCATCATAGCCGTTGATTTCACGTTTATAGATCCTCAACAGATCTCTGTATTCGTCCCAGCACTCCTCGACTCCGCATCTTCTGCCAGCTTAAAAATCTTTTTTACCTGCCCTCTAAGAAGCCTCAGCTCCTTACTCCACCATGGTGGCTTTGCTTTCCACTTGAATCTTCTTAGAGGACAATCTCTGTTGTACGCAGTGATTAGCACCTTTGATAAGAAGTTGTTGCACTCGTCCAACTCCTTTACGGTGCCAACCTCTTTAGGCTGCCCCAGTCTTCCTGATACATCTTTCAAATATTTGTACCACTCCGTTACCTTAGGGTTTCTAAAGGGTCTCCCATTCTCTACCCTATTTATGGGGATTCTGAAGCTGATATATGCATGGTCTGACAATGGTGGCCTGTCAAGGACCCTCCATTCATATCCCGATATATCATGTTTAGAACTCAATGGGATATCAAGCACATTGCTTGACGTAGGACCAGCATATGTAGGCATGCTACCTCTGTTGGCCACCTGTAGACTACTCTGTAGTATGTAACAAAAAAGGGACTCACTTCTGTCATTAATATCGTCCCCTCCCCATACGCTGTGATGCGCATGCGCATCCGCGCCTATGACAAGCCATCCTCTGTACCCTTCTTGATCCACCAGCCTTTTGAACTCCTCTAGAGGGGCTTCCACGTCATGGGCCATGTACCAGGATGCCAGGATAAGAGAAGGTTATTTCTTTGCCTCTATTGAGACTACCGCTAGGTCTTCGGTGCTGAAGTTAGCATGCACGAGTATAGGTGTCTCCTTACCATGACTGCAGCTCTAAATCTTGTTTCCGTCTTTGCGTAATAAACGCTGTATCCGCGAGCGCTGAGTCCAGAAACCTCTCCTCCAGATGATAGCTATGGCTCCTGTATCAGCGCCATATCAAGCGAACCCTCCTCAAGAGTCAGGAGGAGCTCGATCGATGCCACTTTACTGTGTTGGAGGTTTGTCTGTAAGATTCGCAGCGTCATTGGGCTGTTTGCCCACTTCCAATACCTCCGCCTCTACGCTATACCCTTGTCTTTTACTGCCATTTCCAGACCTTCGTGGTCCTTTTCCACCTTTCCTGCTTTTGGCATGTTTTGGTTTTTCTTAAGGTTCTTTCTCCTGTTGATTAACTTGTCCAAGTGCGGTAGTTGACAATCTTTCTTCACCTCTATTGTAAATTTAATGCTTCTGCTGCAAATAAGTCATCTACAACGTTCATGAGGGACCGTATCATCTAGTTGAGATTTCAGAAATTATCCTTCCACGCCCCAGCGAATGTCATTACGCCTTTCGGGCATCAATTTCTTTAGTTTATATTATCTCTTTCAGCTTATGATAACTCTTTCCATCACGTGTTACGCTCATACATAACGCGGGCGTCCCTTCTCGAGCTGCATCACCGCAGTTGTTGTTGGGAAACCTATATTTTACAATATTTTCGTCATCAGCGGAACGGAATTAGTGAGAGAGACATATACCACCAGCACGAGGTTATGTCGTAAAGTTTACGATTGCTCTGAGAGACCAATCGCAAGAGCAGAGTGAAGAAATAAGCAAGGGGAAGAGCTGCTTGATGCGTTTTCCCTCTTCTCTATAGAAGCATGCGCGTATGCTGCTTGCCACAAGAGGTGGTCCAAATTGATATTGGAATCTAAAGAAGCGTGTACATACAGGACGTAAGAAGCTTTATAAGACT